>NC_056726.1:495274704-495367204 GCF_019279795.1 Protopterus annectens
TATATATATACACATACATATGAACATATTTATCTATCTATATACAATTTATGTTATGTGATGATTTGTGAGTCATACATACATACATATATATATATATATATATATATATATATATATATATATATAGCTGTCTGTCTACATGTACCGCTATATATCTGTCCATATGGCCATCCATGTTCAGCTCATATTTTGGGCTTGTACCTCATTCTCTTGGCAATTGACATGGATGATTGCAGCACTGAAGTCAGTAAATAGTGCTGACATTTTTGTGTTTCAGACTTCATGTCCTTCTACATATGTGTTCTAATACATATAGCTGTGTAACTAGCAATGTTTTAAGTGTATTACAGCAGTATTTGACATATATCCCTATGTGTACTCACATGTTTGCACACTCTGTCCAGACTTCTTGCATTAACAGCTTGTGTGGTATGATATTACTACATTTCCTGTATTGTTGACTGATTGTGCTGGACGATATGTTTGTTAACATAGCAGGGGTCAGTATATCTGCCATGGTTTAGTGGTAAATCACTTTGTGTATGGTATGCAGGGTCCTGGGTTCGAGCCTTGCAGAGGTTTTTTTTTTTTGTTGCTGGGCAGAACACCGGCGGTTCTGAGTGATTAAGGCACTTTAAAGCAATTGTAGGCATGTTTGTGCAGGTTTGCGCAGAGGTAAGTACTGCTAACTTCCGGTTACCGTGTCCAACACTCAGTTGCTATATTTCTTAACCTGTGTAGGAATTGCTTACCCCAGCGCAAACACACAAAAACCCGCTTACTGCTGCTTAAAAGTGCATACTGCCACTTACCCCACGCTCATTTCTTTAAAAGAAAAGAAAAAAGGGTTGATAGGAAAGTGGTGAAAAAGGGACACAAATAGGGTAAGACAGTAGGGGAAATATCTAGGCATGTGCAGGATGGGTGTAGGAAAGGTCCATAGCTGCCCATTTCTTCTACAGCAACAGCTGTGCATATAGACTGAATTTGGAAGTAGATTTGGACCCTCAAACCCCTGGGAGAGGGGTGAGGACAACATAAATTCATTGTGATGCCAATTAGACCAGATTACATGTGTCCAGTGGACACGTGTATGAAATGGACAGCTACATATGGGGCGAGATTTTTTTGTAGGAACAGATTGCCCTTTTTTTTTAAAGGTGAGCGTGGGATGTTGGGGAGGGGTAGTAGGTATATTTAGGGAGGTATGTTCGGTAGGTTAACAGACACACAAGATGCATACAGGGGCAGTATATGACACATTTGGCGGGTAAACACCTTGATGGGGAGGGGTGTTGGGGTATCAGAAGCCCACAAGCCCCCTAGTGGTAACAGTGGGATTGAGGTCCCCACCCATGGGCAGTCACCACTGCATCTTCACAGCCCCAAAGGTGACTGTGCTGGGGAATGAGCTGCAGAGCCAGCCTGACTCTCTAATTGTGACATGCGGCCCTCAGTCTGACACAGAAGGTCACCAAACTTCTCATTGATCACTCCACGCACCATGACCCCGACCTGGCGACAGGTGACAGGTGCCTGTTCACGTCCACTCCCAGGGGGTGCAAGTCCCATCCCCTGAGGTGGTTCCACCTGAAGGTGGTGCAGGACCAACGGACTGGGAGGTGCGAGGTTTGTGCCTCGGCCAGCTGAGGAGGGACAGGTGGGTCCGCTGGAACCAGCCTTCCCAAGCGTGCTATAGTGTGTAGATTTCAACATCATATATGGGTTAGTAATAGTCAATACATTCCAGGGTTAGGTAATACAGCATGCATAGATATTCCCATTAACCCAGACACCAGATACAGAACAGTTGTATAGCAAACAGAACACATGCATATATGGGACTACAGTGGTAATAAGAACAGCATGCAGGTACGTTGATGGCACCATGCCAACAATGTTGGAATAATTCAATATGGCACATGCATGGGAATCATTAGAATATTTATCAAACGATTGGCCATTATCAGAGTCAGTACATACCAGTTGGGGTGGGTATGTTGATTATTGTTGGAGATAAGGTGGGGGGAGAAAAAGATGTCAACTAACAAGTAGTATATTCCTGTACTCAACATTACTTTCCTAGTCAGTGCTGTTATCTGTACCTTACAAGTCTTACTACACTACCCCATAAGACCTATGCTGGACACTGATATGGCTGTCAACATCATTACACATGAACCAGTTTTACCTGCAGTATACACCTCTTACCTGGTATACCTGTGGATGGAATATTTGTTAACACTGACTGTACACATACATCCGAATTCCGGGTTGATGTTTTGCAATATGCTATCCAACTCTTTCTGCACAGACTCTGGCCATGTGTTGATCACATGCTGATGTGCCTGGACATATCTAGAATATTACCCCCTTCCACCTTTAGTGACATGACACACATGTATACATGCTTTCCTACACAGTTATATTATGTAGCACAGTGTGGGTGACAGTGACCAGTGATACTTTCTTATTCAAATAAACTGCAATACTCACATTCCCCTACAATACCAGGGTGGACAGTACCAGTGCAGGTTATATTGGTCTGTATTTATCAGCACATTGTTCGTATCCAACGTACCTGTGGGAGCAATGTTTGTCAGCACTACTTGACTGTTGCCACACAAAGTTCCGGATTACACATTAGTATTTTGCACATACTACTCACTCTGTTACTGTACACACTGTGACCACAGCTTAACAAGTTGGGGTGTAAATGGGACATAAGTGGCTTCTTAGTCACATAAGTTATTGGGGAGTTGCTAGTGTGCCAGATGTTTGTCATAGATGTGCGTCAATCAGTTGTATTTCCTGTTTGCTGCCTATATGTCTGGGATCATCCCATTGATTTCCCAGGGGGACAGGTTGATAGGAAATATATATGGGCCGCTTTAATAGAAATTCTGGACATATCTGTACAGTTGTGGGGTATGATTTTGTATGCAGACTACTACTACTGGCAGGATTCGAACCATGGCTGTGTGTGCTAAAAGCACAACACTTCACATCTCAGTTGCATGTGCTATTTGTTTTTTTGTCTGCATTTTTCCTGTTTACTGCCTATGTGTCTCACAGTGGTACTAAATGGCCTCTGGGGATTACACCTGTCATATACAGGCATTCCTACACATTCAATTTATGGTGAATGGTGTGTGTAACAGTGCTTAATACACCAGTACTATTACATGATTGCAAATCTACATTACCATATGATACCAGAATATAGATATATAGTCCAGCAGTTGTTCCTGTTTTGTCAGGGTATTGCACTTTTATTGCCATACTAGCAATATCAGACTCTTCCTGCCATATTCTCTAGTGTATGCAGTACTTGCCTTAAACAATACAGGTTTTATACTAGCAATTACTTTACTACTACTTTTATATTTATTTCCTATAACAGTAGAAGCATGACTATTACTGACCTGCCTTGCATCGCAATCGCACCAGGTGGCTGATGTGGGCCTCCTGGTTCGTGACCCGCTCCATTGCAGCTGTGGGGGACATAAGAGGAATATTTAGCCATACCTATCCATGATATATCTGAGATGGCAATCATTACACAGGTTGTGGACTGATACACATGGCTGGAACATCCCCTGCTGCTCTAGCCACTTGAAGCCACTCCTCCAAGAGGTCCTCCTTCTGCCGCTTCAGGTTGGCATAGTGGTGCCTGACCTGCTTATCATTTCAGGGTATGCCAGTGGCTCTGGTGAGGTCACGGGCGAGACTGTCCCAGGTCTCCGTCTTATATTGGGAGCCCTGGTACTGGCACTGCAGTAGTCTCTGTGCATGATCTTTAACTAGGAGTCCAGCCATGACCTTGGTCTCCTGGATGCACCATCACTGCACCCGGAAGTGCACTCCTTCTCCCCTTACTGCCATAGTGCCTGCAAGGGGAAGCTACAACCAGTTATGAGCTGTATTCCCACCTCTTGGGTTTAAAGTAGGGCCAATGTCCTGCACTTTTCTGTGATTGGCAGGTTTTGAAAAGGCTAAGCTATGGGCACACCTGCTTACCTAAGGTTGGCACTGCTTAAAGAGGTATACCACTGGGCAGATTGAATTGGCTTCCCTACACATTGCTTACGCTTACTAAGTTGAGCTGTGCTGTGGTTAGCATTGCTTAATAGTTAATTAGCACTATAGTTGCCTTTTGGCAGTGATTTATTATTCATTACAGGTTATATATGTGTCTGGTATCCATGATTCATGTGTACATACACTGTATTGGGACCTGGGGACTTGTACACTTTATTACAATAACACCTCAAATCTATGCTTACTGCTGTACTCCAGTTCACATATTTATGTTCTGTGGCAGGTTATACAACATCACACTGTACATAGATTCAGTTCACATGTTTGATTTGATTTTCCTGTAGTGAGGATTAGTTTGCTGATACCTCATTTATATGTATTGCTATGATGGCTTAGTGGTTAACTACTGTGACTGTGGTGTACAGGGTCCTGAGTTCCAGCCTTGCAGACGCTGTTTATTTTATTGCTGGGCAGAACACAGGCCATTGGGTACAGAGTGATTAAGGCACTTTAAAGCAGTTGTAAACGGGTGTGCGTGGGTTTGCGTGGAGCTAAGCAATGCTAACATCTGGTTACAGTTTCTTACATTCAGCTAGCTTCTACTTTGTTTAATCTGTGTAGCCAATGCTTACCCCCACACAAACACACTTAAACATGCTTACTATTACTTATATATACTTAGTACTGCTTATTTGTGTTTAACCCTGCTTACTAGTGGCTTATTCTTTATGACACTGACACTTCACATGTGCATTTAATGCAGTACACCAGTTCACATTTAAATGTTATTTAGTAGGTTATACAGCAAAAAAGTAAAGAAATGTTCATATACAGATTTCACAGGGAAAATGGTATGTGCTTCAGTGGGACTCGAACTAGGAATGCCTACTCATTTGACAGATGCTCTGACCACTACACTATTGCTGTGCTGTTTCATTTGCATAAATCTTCCTTGTTATTCTCTTCAGCCTTTTAAGCTGCTTTAACCATAGCTTAGCAATGGCCACACCCACACACATATGGTTAGCTGTACTTGGAGTTTTAAAAAAAAAATAAAGGGGTTTCTTCTTTTTATTTTTATGTCCTGTTGCTGTTGTACACATGGGGGACTGTTGGTGGGGATATGCAGACACCTATGAGTGATCTCACTCATTTATTTACACTTTCTGCAGTCCTTCATTGCAGGGGCATGTATATTGTGAGAGCTCTGCTCTCAAACATGCCCCCTGCACTCATCCACACTCCGTGTAGGATTTGGAGCTCAGACAGCATGCCTTCATTAATATGCATGGCATGCTACCATCCTCCTCCAAAACTGCCACTGCCGTGCAGGACTAGATTAGTCCTGCATGGAAGATTAGTAAATCTGGGGGATAGACTCAAACATAAATATAAATTTAGATAATTCATTTTTGTAAAAAGGTCCTCCTGAAATAAAGGATAATTTGCTCAAACAAATTATGTATAAGAAACTTTTTAAATAAAATCAAACAACTTAAATCTAACAAAGCACTGGGTATGGGTGGAATAACAGCTGGAATGTACAAAATATTTTCTCCAAACATTATTTATTTTTTTCATAAAACTATATTTTCTAATCATCCCAATATTGAAGAAAAAAATAAACATTTGCAATTATGCTCTTCCTATAGACCTATCTCACTCCTAAATAATGATTTAAAAAATCCTTAGGTCAATTTTTACTGATAGACTAAAAGAACCTTTACTTTAAATAATTGATATTGTCTAGGCAAGTTTTATAGGACAGACACATGATAACATTAAAAGAATATTAACCTTTCCGGACATTGTAAATAACAGAAAGGAAGAAACTCATTCACAAATTTAGATTTAGAGAAAGCCTTTCACTTCCTAAACTGGAATTATTTATTCAAATTACTTGAATTATTTGCCTTTCCTTTACAATTAATTTATCTTCTAAAACAAATATGCAAACAATAAAGAATTGGTTAAGTTAGGACCATTCACTTCTGACCTTATTTCTTTGATTAGTGGAGCAAAACAAGAATGTATTTTGGCTCCTGTGTTATTTGCTTTAGCTATCAAAATGTTAGCAATTTCTCTACAAATTAATCCTAAAATAAAGGGCATAGAAACTTTTAACAATTACAATTCTTAAATTATTTTATTTGCTAGTATATTATAATCACTTTCAAATACACACTTAACACTAAAAGAACTGTATCTCACTATCAAAGATACAATCCTATTCAGGTCTAATTTTAACAATATAAAATCTGAATATTTATTTATAAACAAAAAAGGAAACTGCAAATAAATAGAAATAATATTATTGGTAAACAGCCCACTTTTTGGAATACTTAGGTATCAGTATAATGAAAACAAGAAACAAGAATTATAAACTATAAGAAAATTCTAGAAGTCATCACAAATCGAACTACAAATTGGAATAAAATGATAATATCATTTGAAGACATATAACAATTAATAAAAACGTTTCTCTTTCCAAAAAGACAATACACAAGCCCTTTCTCTCCCTCCAGATAAAACACAGGCAAATGAACTTAACAAGCAGTTATTAGCATTCCTTTGGTTCCCCAAAACACACAGGATAGCTTTTTTAACACTATATTAAATAATCAGATTCAGGATGTATAAAACTTTCCAGATTTAGACATTTAAATTAAAACAATGATTTTTAAAATCATATTAAATGGGACATGTCCTAATAATTCTAATTGGAAGAAACATCATTCACTATTTGATACAAAAAATATATAAACAGATATTATAGATTGCATTGATCCAAACAAACTCCTTTGGTGCTGTATATGTAACTATATTCAATTTAATATATCTTCTCCCACACAATCTAATTATATTAATAATATAAAAAAATTTAAAAATATAATCTTAAATAATATTAATTTTGAAACTCTAGTTTGAGATAACTATTTAATTTAAAATATTTTTTGATAAAATTCATACATCTAAAATTAATAACTTGGAAACTAAAAGTGTCATCTGTTGGCAACAATGTTTAATGATTTAAAAGTTAATAATACAACACCTCATAAATTAATATAACTTATACGACAAGACTGATTTGTTTAACAAATGTAATAATGTATGCTCATAGTAATTGTCTTATGTTTATGTATTTTCAGTGCAAAAAAGACCAAAACTAATACAACTTCTTTATGAAGCTACATATAATAATTACAAAATGTTGAATACAATATCCAAATATAATTCTCATAACATATAACAAGAATTTAAATGACAAATCGTGGAACCATATTACACTAGGCTGTGTCATTTTTCTAACCAGGGTGAATAAAACTCAACTATACATACAAAAATAATTCTGGGACTCAATACTGGAGCATATTTACATGAGAATTCCTATATAGTCTTCTTAACACATAACAGAATAGCTAAAACTAATAAAATTAAGAATATAGAATGGTGAAGGTGTTTGCATGTTTGTAATGCAGATTAGACACATATTTCTATGAATATTCATATATACATTCCTTTTGGAATAAAATAGAAGATTTCCTGAAAGCTATATGGTTTGATTCTTTCTCCTTAACAAAGTTATTAGCATTATTCAATATAATTGAAACTCATAAAATGGACAATTATAGCCTTTGCTTACTATGGACAATTTTAGCAGTGACAAGAATGAACATAGCAAGGAGTTGGAAAAGTATTCATTGCCTCAGTTTAAAGAATGTTTGTCTTCATTAAAGGAAGCAGCCATAAAAAGATCAGAATAAAAGAAAGCAGGATTCATATAAAAACTCTTGCACTCTACATTCCCGTGGCAGGAGAGGGTAGCCTCTACTTTTCTGAACTGGGAATTGCTAGGAAAGGCTTATTGTGCCTGATATTCTAAGTGTTCTTGTTCTGATTTAAACACCTGGGCTCCAAACCAGTTATTTTACATTAGGAAGGTTTGTGAACTACAACTATTTTTTTTTCAGGAGAGGACAGCCTATGCCCCTCTGAGCTGGGAATTGCTAGTTAAAGGCTTATTGTGTCTGTTCCACTAAAAGTGGCTTAGCTCTGCTTTAAGCACTTGGATTCCAAAGCAGTTATTTTACATTAAAAAGATTTGTGGTCTATACTCTCGTGGAAGGAGAAGGTAGCCTCTGCCCTTCTGATTTGGGAATTGCTGGTGGAGGCTTGTTGTGCCTGTTATTCTAAGTGTCCTTGCTCTGGATTAAGCACTTGGGCTCCAAACCAATTATTTTACATTAGGAAGGTTTGCAATCTAAACTCTTGTGTCATTACTGTCTAGACAGATTTTTTAACTACAAGTTTATCTAGTTTGCACATAGCTGAGCATTGCTCTTCAAGTTCCTTGTCTTATTGACCTATTCAATATTTAAATTTCACTCATTCCTCCCTAGTAGATCAGTAGCCATGGGTATGCACTTCCCAACTCTCTCTGTGGCTAGTCTGGTTGAGGTGGATATTCTGAGGCATTGCAGCAACTGCCTCATGTACACTGACAACCCACTTATTCTTTATAAAACAGATGAAGTATGCAAGAGGTGTGAATACATTTTAATGCTCCAGCAAAACTCTCTCATACAACCAAAACTAATCCTATAGAGGTTGTCAGTGACACTTGTACCATACCTACTGCACAGAGTAAACACCTTACACATAAAACTACTTATGCTGAGGGACTTACAGGTAACCTTCCTAAAATGCTAAGGCCTTCTGCACAGTACAATCAAAGAAAAGGTCCTCAGCCATCACATAAACACTCTGTTAAAACATCATCCACAGCTACACATAGTAACACTGTACCAAGTGCCTCTACTGCTAAGTTCTTAAGGTAAACCAGTGCACAGCCAGCTTTCCTGGTCATTGGTGATTCTATAATGAGGCACACCAATGTCCCCCTCAACAGACTGAGTAAGCTTCCTTCCTGGGACTAGGATCTGTCAAGTCACACAAACACTCAGGTAATTGAACCACAGGTATGAGTATGACTCTGTCACAGTCCATGCAGGTGCTAATGACCTGAGACATACCTCCCTAGACTATATGAAGTGATACATGATCAAGCTCACTGTGTCTCTGGCAGGTGTGAACCTAGCACTGAGCTGCATGCTACTTCCCCAAGGATGATGCCACATTACCAATGGAAACTGATTGATTTTAACAGTTTACTTAGCTTCTGGTTTCAAGTCCAGGGAGGATACAATATTTGATGTCCTGGGAGGACATAGTTGACAGACCATGCAGCTTTGCCATGGATGGTCTGCACTTATCCCCTCTTGTCTTTCAGATATTGGAAAAGAAAAAAATAATAAATGCTGTACCCGATGCCGCAAAGTCCTTTAACATTTTATTTATAGTTTAAGTGCTTTCTTTCCATACAAGAATGGAGCTTCATCAGAAACACTGTATATTTATTATATTTTGTATTCTTATTATGTATTTTCTATATACTGAATTTTTGTGTAATGTCTTTTATATAATGCCTTTTATATTGTGCATTTTACTTTGTGTATTTTAGGTTTTAAGGTTTTTAATAAGTAATGTACTTTTTATGAAGTATGCCTTTAAATTAAATAATGTTTTGGTGCCTTTAAGCCTTTTTAACTGGGGAGCAGTTGGTTACAATGTTTGTGATAAAGTTCTGGTCTTCTGTGGAATGAAAGCACTTAAACTACAAATAAAACGTTAAAGGTACTCTATGGCATCTGGTACTCCATTTTTTTTATTTTTTATTTTTCAAGTCAAAAGCTGTTTGGTTTGTTGGTTACAGATATTGGCAAAACCTTTTCCACCCCTATAGTTCCTTTTTTAGGCAATGCCAAATTCATAAACCTACCAACTTAACTGAACCTATGAAGGAATATCTGAAGGTGGTACCGCTCAATGCTAGAAGTCGTAACAAGACATTTCACTCTTTGTAAGCCTTCCTCTCCCTAGAGAGTGTAGACATCTGTGTAGTAATAGAGACATGGTTTAAAGTCATGGAAAGTACCCCAGAAATACAAGATTATAATGCCTTTCACATCTTTAGACCAGCAGTTGCATAGGAGTCTGAGTTTATATTAAAAACAATCTCAAATCCAGACTAGTTAAAATGTATGACTCACTGAAACTCATACATGTGCAAATCACCATAAATAGGAAATTGCACCATATACTTGCAACCTATAGGTCTGCCTCTGTGTCCCATGTCCCAGGAAGCCCATACTACCTATCTCAATTTATTAGACTCTCTCACCATTCAACCCAATATGATATTCATGGAGGATCTCAACTACCACTCTATAGACTGGGAATCCTACACCACTTCTAATGCACAAGCCCACTGATTCCTAAACTTTGTTAATACCAACATCCTGGAACAGTTGTTCCATTCTTTTACCAGGGGTACAAACATCCTTGACCTTGTACTCAAGAACATGGGGGGGGGCAATGTTCCTCACCCAATGTAATGCCTTCACTCATCACATCTGACCATAAAACAGTATTACTTGAAATAAAAATAAAATCTGGGGGTCTAGCAAAACCAAAAAGTTTAGGAACTATTCCAAGCCTAACCTCTCTCTACTAAGCAACACATTCACTAAATTCCAAGCACCCCCAAACCCAGTAAACACCATAGCATATGCTGAGCTATTTACAAAATTGCTGTATAGCCATATTGATAGCTGTGTCGAGTGAGCTGTGCCTGCTCTTATTATGAATAAGACAAACTCAAAAGACAAGCCACCCTGGTGGAATCACAATATCAATAAGTTATGCAATAAAAGAAAAATAAATTCTTGGACAAACATAGGAGCAACAAGCCCATACATAATAAAGGCCTCCTGACCAATCTAAACATGCAACTAAGAGGGTTAATTAATGCTTCAAAGACTAAATATGAAGAAAAAATAGCTTCTCAGGCAAAAGACAACCACAGTGTTTTTTGCAACTACGTCCATAACCTCAGAGGAAATACACAACAATGTGCAGAACTTATTATAAATGGCATCATCCACACTGAGCTGGAGGCCATTGTCAACCTTTTGGCTGCCAAGTTCTGTTCAGATTTCTCCCCTCAACTCCACCCCCACCCCCCCACCCATATAGTTCAAAGGAAATACCTCATATGTAAGGCCATGGAAAGAATCATTATGGACATGATAAATTAGGCCATAGATAACCTAAAAACACTGGACTCATTACAGTTTGGCTTTGTTAAGAGAAGGTCATGTCTATTAAATCTGGTGAACTTTTCTGAGAGGGTCACCAAAGCAATGGGTGAAGGTAAGACTGTGTACACAGCTTACCTCAACCTGACCAAGGCTTTTGATACAATTCCCTATTCAGGAATTATAGACAAGCTCACTAATTTAGATATAAACCCTTTAATCACCCACTGAATAGCCAATAGTTTCACTGATAGGACCCAGGAGGTCAAAATAGGTGAAGCTACCTCCACCAAGAGGCCAGCCAATATAAGAGTCCCTCAGGGTGCAGTACAGGGGCCGCTCCTTTTTGGCATCTATTTCTCTGAAATGGAAGCAAATACTGAATGTTTATGGCTGAGGGTTTTCATCGCCTCCTCTGGAGACACTTGCATTCTTCAATAAGGTCTATCTCTGATTAACAAATGGTGCCAAAGCCAGGGTCTTAAACTTAATGCTAAGAAATGCATAATTCTACCCTTTGAGGAATCAACCATCCCAGATAATCACCATATGGATAATACACCCATAAGAGTTGATCCAATAATCAGGGATCTGGGTACGCGCATAGACAGTAACCTTACCTTTGACCACCAAGTGGCCACAGTGGTGAGGAAATACTTTTATGTTGTGCAGCTTAAAAATAAGGCCATGGTATCTAGGTCCAAAGAAGTCATTATCCCATTGTACTCCACCCTTATCAGACCAATCATAGAGTACAATGTTCCCTTTGGAATGTAGAAATACACCAAAATCAGACATCTTGCACTAAACTGCCTCAAAACTAGAAAACATGCAAACAGCTTCCTTTCAAGTGCTCGTAAAAGATGTAGTCAACAAATCAAAAGTTCAGTCACCATAAAACGCTGTCACAAGCGGATACATTAACATACTATTGTAAATGTAGTCATCCTCAAATGTGTTGCAGTATGTCTATGAGTATGTTTAAATTTTATATATTATATTTCAGCATTATTATTTTTAAACATTTATTAGTATGTTTTTAGATATTTAACAGCTTGTTGCTTATGCTGTTTGTGGCGCTTTAAGTTTTTAATTAGTGTCCACCTATCATTGACTAGGGCGGACTATTTAAATGGCTGCTATTGAATGTATTTTGTAAAGTCTGAGGAAGCCTAACGGCGAAAGCGCTTACTTTTTATGTATCCTGTGAATAAAGCTGTGTTTTTCCTATTCAATTTGGATTATTGACTACCATTTCCTGTATGGGAGTAGTACCTATGGATTTTATTTCATCTTTGCATCGCTGACTACGATTTTCTTCACTGGGAGTAGTATCTGTGACATTTGGAATATTACACTAAGCCTTCCTGAGTTGCAACTATACGGTGTAGCCGCTTGTGACAGCGTTTTATGGTGACTGAATTTTTATATTTTTATTTATATACGCTGTCGACTGGCTCTTTTGGTTTGCTGTGCTACCTTTTGTTTTATTTCTAACAAATCAAAAGTACTGAATACTCCAGGTAGAGTTGATTAGAAAATGCTGCTGGATGCAGAAATGTTACATCATAAACCTTAAATTACAAAACAATGACAAGTAAAATCGTTTAACACCAAAATACACTGTGAGGCATTTTCATCCACAGAACACAGAGTTCCACAAAACATAGCAATGGCCAAATCACCCACAACCCCTTATCTATATACTATACTAGAATGTTTAGCAAGCATCAATCAATTAACTAATAAAGACTTTATAATTAGTCAACAATTTCCTTAAAAATTAACCCTTACCAAAAGTTTAAAAAGTGTTACATAAAATGTGGCATCCAGAGTTAAAACTATACATATAAATCTCATTGAAAGAACAATTAGTGGTTTGAAAAAATCTTTTTAAAAACAAGAAATGAAAGACCACAAAGTGTGTCCAACAGTCTAAGTACTAAATATTTTTATGTATAAAATTATTATAATTTTGCTGCCTTCAGTTTCAATGCCAGCAGTATTATGACATTTTCATTTAGCGCAGGACTGTTAGTGGTATTAATTTTAAATTGCTACAATAACTCTTTGTATTCAAGCTGTGCTTCCCAATTTCTACCCCTTAAGTTCAGGTTTGTTATGCTTAGAATTCCAAACTTGAAACTTGTACAATCTTTACATTTTAAGGTATGTTTGTATAAAGCATTATTCAAATTCTTGATTTTAATGTTATGTTTGTGCTCATAAATCATTTTGTTGAACTTTCTACCCATTTTGCCAACGTAGAAAGTTAAACTGGATGAGCACTTGGCCAAAGATACCACCATTTGTGTTGAATAGTCCCCATTTTTTAAGAAAACTATTGTTTTCTCAAAAAATGAGGCATCCACAAACCCCACACTTATAAATCTCAAAGTCAAAGAGTGCCAGAAATAGAAGGTCTGGGGACCCGAATTTTATCTGTGACTTAAACAGAACATGCTGGAGAAATAGATATGTGCACCAGAGACTGCCCTTCCTATAAAACAGGCTTTTAATTCATGTGAAGCTGAGATTGTCTATTACTCCAATTTAACAGCAACCTAGAGCAGTGGATGGGGAATAAGATATTTGCATTGGGCCTGGCACCCATGTCCATTATAGACAGAGGTAGCTTGTAAATGCATGGCCTCAATGTCCTATTTGGATACAGGACAGCTTTATTCTTTCAAGAAAATTTGGCTAGACCTAGAAAGGTCCCCCAAGGTCATTTGCCTAGTAACAATCTATGAATCTATAAATCAAAATAAAATTGTTTTCTGAAGTTGTAATACTCTAAAATGAATTTAATATCATTATTTATATATTTTTCTTCATGCAATAGATACTAGTTTTATCATAATTCTATCACACAACTGCTAATAATGAGTTTCATGGATGTTGTATATATTGTAAATATTTCTTAAAGTTCCTGATTAACCTCTTTCAAGTTTGTATTAATATTGAACAATGAATGTATTAATTGTAATATTTTATATAAGTTTAATAAAATATTGGGGAAAAAAAAGAAAAAGAAAAGGGAAAAGGCAACCCAATGGGGGAAATAGGAAAAACAGGGGAATGATAAAAGCATAATTATTTATGACGAGCCGAGAGGGAAACTGGAAGAAGCCACAAAGAAAGAGAAAAAGAAGGATGGGCAAAGGGAGAAAACATGGCAGACAGGGAAAGCTGAATGGCAAAAAGTCCTCAAAATAACATTAGAAATGCAGAAAATGCAAGAGGTGGCAAAGCAGATAAGAAGAATGTTGCACATAAGGTGTCTCACACTAGAAAGATTATATAAGGAGGAAGGAGGACAGATTCAACGTGTTGGAGATATATAACAGAAGAGACAGGCATAAAATGTCATAAGTTCTGGAATGGGAGGAAATAGGGAATGTTGATGGCAGGACACAGAAATGCCATCATCAAGATTAATTGCAGTAGAGGTGAAGAATATAGGCAGAAACTGGAAAACAGGGAGCAAGTGCTAGAAGGGGGAGATGGACAGGAGATTGTGAGACATTGTAAGGAAAAGTATAAAGCAGCAGAAAATGAGATGGATAGAAAAAGAATGAAGAATGGAAGAAGATAACGAATTACTACCAGTCAAAGGGGGAGTGGGTGGGGGATAAAAGTAACTAGAACAGTGATGAAAAGCCACAAACTACTGGTGTAAAATAAAAAGGAGAACCATGTATGAGGATTGCCCAGTGTGTAATTGTGGATGGATATAAAAAAATGAAAGAAATCTTTCTGATAAAACGAAATCTGAAACGTGTCTGGGTTGTAACAGTCCCTTGTTAGACACATTGATTTGATATGAGATCAGTTCAGTCATGCAAATGCCACCATCATGTCTCAGCATCAAGCCATTTTTAGTCTCATTAATATAGGATCTTGGTTTATTTGCTGGCTACATCATAGCAACTGCCTGTTGTACCAGATGTTTGCCAATTAGATGTATTTCCGTCATTTTATTAACCACATTAAGAAAAATGGCAATTGATGAGCTAACACTACAGTTTGAACTTTGTCAACAGACACACATAGCAATAAATTTCTTTGATGCTATTCTGTTTGAGGTATTTCTTACACTGTACTTTGCTCTGATAGAACTATTCTGTCTGGTACTAAAAGATAATTGCTTACTAACTTAAAGCCTCACACTTTTTCCATCTGAATACTTGTCAGATGTGCTGCTCTACTTAACTTTAAATCTTTATCCAAAGTTAATTCAAACACTTCACAGCAGCTTACGTCTTACTTTGTCAGTTTCAGTGCCACATACAATTCTATCTCTAAGTAGTGAATCATGCAGTTTATCAAACTCACTATCTTTAAATATGAGTCATAAATCAATTACATACTTACCAGGAGAATCATGCGCACCTTGGTATCTAGTGGAAAACAAATGCTGAACAAATGCAACTTTTTTCTAGGCTCAACACAGCACTACAATTTATCTTTAATTACAACTAAATCAGTATGTTCCTCCTTAATAAAATATTCAGCAACATCACCAGCTAGAAGAAGGAATGTTGAGGCTTGCAGCAAGTTTTGGGAGTTAGTCTTCAATAGGTATTGTAAAAATTGAAATTTTGCACTCTTTGTTTCCAGCAGTCTGACAAATTCCTGTGAAATACCAATGATGTTGACAGGGTAAGTGGCAAAAGAAGCACCATGACAAATTATTCAATTAAGGAAATATGATGGTGCAAATTGCAAACAGTCCAGAATTTCAAATGTAAATGAAATAATTGTATTTTTTTCTTGTATGGACTGCATCCATTCAATTTGTTTTCTAGCTTGCCACTTTGCTTTGTGAAATGTATTTTGTCATTGAAGGTTCTGAGAACTTTTACAGTTTATTTATTTATTTATTTTGCATTTGTTTACCAGGATAGTCCATCTGTGCCAGAAGCCCATTTTCAGCAGAGGCCCAGGGAGAAAAGCTCCATTACAGATCACAAAGTCACAAGTAGAAATTGTACTTATACAGCATGATAGGTTATAGCATAGTTTAAAGTGTATCCAAGCAAGTCAAAATTGTACAAATATGACATGATGGATTGCAAAGATCAAGTTCCAGTATTGTTATTGCTTTCTAAAAAAATTGCACATTTTTTTTTTTATTTAATGTACTTTTATCATGATCGTTGAGTCACAGTGTATACTCACTTCTATGGTGAAATTTGCCCACTGATGTAATGGCAAATGTTCTGCTTTCACTTGCATTATTTTACGATTCCTTGTAGCTGTTACAGTGAAGCAGGCAGAGCTGAGATCCTCTTATCATGTGCCTTAAAGTCATTAATATAGCAAGCTGGCTAAAACTCAGTACTGGCAAAATTAATCGGGAAATGCCATATTCCTTCTTCCAACACCACGAGCTATCATTGTCAGATTGGGTTTCATTTCACATTTCATGCCTCCAATCCACACAAAGAAATCCAGGAACCAGCTAATGAACAAACATGCCTTTTACTGTCATGACAGCAATTGAAAACTGTGCATCATCATCATCATCTTCATCATCATTATGTGACATCCTTCATACACACTTATAATAATGAGCTACTTAAAAATATGTTACATAATGCATCATATACCTTAGACTGACCCTGGGTCACTTTACTCTCATTATACATCATTAACCAGACATTTCAGAGCTGTGGCTAGATCACCTGGCATCCTGAGCAGTTCCCCATATTGGCACTCCCCTTCAGCCCAAGGCTGAGAACCAAGTTAGGACCAAAAAATATGGTCCTCCAGTCTCAAAAATCTGAATGTAACTGTAGGTTGTTCCTTGCTACAGTTACTAATGCAGGCTATACGTCTATATACTATCACAAATGCACTGCTTTCAGCTATTTCAGAAGTGAACGTATGACCTGCCACTTCTTAAATGAATGCTATTACTGAAATCCACCACATCAGCAACTGCTGATTATGGCCCCTAACATCTTGCACCCAGGTCAGCCATCCCTTCATCCTGCCTAGTTATGGCTCTGACAATTTTTATGCTGAGGACCAGGTACTAATGGGTCCAGTTGAGACTAAAGACTGGAGAGAACAGAAATGTACATGCACTGTTGTAGCTGTTTAAATGTATATGTTTTAACAGAGGAAACTGGAAGGTTAACCTCAGTCCAGCGAACGCTGAAAATATTGAAGAAACAGAAAACCAAATTTTTTCCTAGGGAAAGAATTCAGTTGTCCATTTCTGTTGCTTCGGTATTTTCAGTGCTCTGGTGGAAAGTTACGGGTCAAGTTCAGGTAAGTGTATGATTGTGTGGATGTGTGGGTTAGGGTGGGTTAGGTGAGTTAGGGTTAGGGTGCAGGTCAGGTAAGTGTGCGATTGTGTGGATGTGAGGGTTAGGGCGGGGTAGGTGAGTTAGGGTTAGGGCACGGGTGAGGTGACTGTGTGATAGTGATGGACCTTAGGGTTAGGGTTTGGGTTAAGGTAAGTGGATAGTTAGTGGTGTATGTATAGTTTAGTGTAGGGTTAGGTGTAAGAGTTTAGGTGTATGTGTGTGGATTGCTGTTTGTTTGGTGTGCCTGTGTTGTGTGTGTATGTGTTTTGGAACAGCAACTTTTTTCCCTAGGAAAAAAATTTGCTGTTCTGAATGTTCGATGTTTTGTATTTTTGATTGCTAGGGTTCGATATTAGAACACTCGACATTTTGAATGTTCAATATTCTAATATAGACCCTGAAATTAAATCACTTTATGGGCTAGGCCATAAAGATGCTATGTCACAGGTTTCAATGCAGCCAGAGACACAAAATCTGTACTAGAAAGCTTTGTGTATTGTCTTTGGGGTGAACTAATTACTACTGTGGAAGTGTGGAAGTATGAAATTGTTTTATGACTTCCAGCACCTGCCACAGATTTGAGCAAAAGCCCTTGTGTATGCATTTTTACAGGTAGCTGCTAAATCCTGCCAGCTTCCAGCAATAGGAGTTTGCATTGGAACTAGAAGTCAGATGACCAGAAGAGATGTCATTCTGCAAGCTATCCCAGAAATAATATTTTAGATATTATTTTGAGAATTCTCTTAGTGAGACAGAATATTCTGTTTGGGGTCTGACTAGAGAGACTGCTCATGTATTTCATCTTGCCTTGCCCAAGTAAGCATGTGTGTGTCTTCTGTGGAAATTTGGGAGCTAGACCGGCAACTCGACACCGTAAAACTCCACTGCCAATCATGAGCGGACAGGTGATCCGCTGTGGTGTCCCCTAACCAGGAAAAGCCGAAAGAAGAAGAAGAAGAAGATAAGTCTCTAAGATTCAGTCAGGGATATAGTGAAGCTTCGTTTAGATATTGTTTTTAGTTATTTGTGAGTCTGTCCTTCAATGTTACTTTAAATATTTCCTGTGATTGTGAACTCTGATATCACTGTGAAGAGATAGTTAGTATTGTCTTGCTCTTTTATTATTTATTATTAAATATATTTGAACCTTTCATTGTGGCTGATCTTTGTATAGATATTTAAGTTTTGAGAGTATTTGCATATTTATTTGGTGACACTGTGTGGGCCACTCTTAATAGCCTTGCTCTTGGTCAGTCTACCATTTGAATTAGTATTAATATTACACAGTAAAATTGGACACCCTTTATTAAGGGCCTTAAAGTAGCCGATGAGGGGTTCTTGTGACAATGATGACTACCTTATAGTCTAGGCAAAAGGGGGCATAGCTACTAAACCTGGCCAGCCTTTCCCAGGTGTGTGTGTGTGTGTGTGTGTGTGTGTGTGTGTGTGTGTGTGTGTGTGTGTGTGTGCGTGTGTGTGTGTGTGTGTGTGTGTGTGTGTGTGTGTGTGTGTGTGTGTGTGTGTGTGTGTGTGTGTGCAATCAAATCTCAAAGTGTGTGCAAGTTTATCAGCTACTTGGGCAGGGACAAGAAGCACTGGTTGGACAGAGAGAGTGTTGGAGGACTTGGCTTTGAACCCTGGCTAAGGATTCAACACTATAGCTGTGCCAGTAGAGAGTCTTATTGGGGATGTGGAGAAAGAGAGAGGAACCAGCCCCTGGACTGGCTGTGTTCCCTGTGTGCTCTTAAGGGAAACTGTGCTTATTTTGTGCTTAATGCTGAGAGCTGCCACTGGAGATACTGTATGTGTGTACCTATTATCCTTCCAATTAACATTCCACACTGTTGCCTGTGGCAAGGATTGAGGCTCCTTGAATACTGGTCCAGAGGTGGGGCATGACAGTAATCACTACCCCTGACTTTGTAGTGCCTCTTTATTTCTTGGTTTTCAAACCTGGTATATACATTAAGAGTAGGCATGCAAGACCATGAAATTAGTACCACTTCATACTTGTTTATAAATGAATAATCATGAAGAATCAGGATCAAACACTGCAAAAAGAAACTTAGTTAAAAGGCATCCCAATTAATGTCACCACTACAAATGTCATTTAGGAGAACCATACTAAGCAGCATACAGCATAGGCTAGGGTTTCTGCTTCTCAGTGTGTCATCTCTGTGCCCACATGAGTTTTCACTGGGTGTGCCAGCAAATCCCAAAGACATGTTGTGAGTTAGCAATACTGCAAATAGCCCATAGGTGAACGGATCTACTTTGTTTGTTTGAAAATACATTACATCGAAGAAAGTAGATGCCCACTTCAACGGAAGTGCATTTCAACGAAAGTGCACTTTCGCTGAAGCCTAGTCACTGGATTAGCTGACTAAAAAAAAAACACAGAAAACATGTTTTGCAGGGGGCAAGCCCCCCTGCACCCTCCACGTTCCCCCTACTTAAATATACCAACTCCGAGATCGCACTACAGTGAGGAAAAGGGAATATTCCCATTCCACGCTGTATTGTGATCTCTGTACTTCGTTTTCAAAGTTTTGGTACTTCGAACAACTGGGCTCACCAAGTGGGTTTCGAAATACTGAAACTTCATACAAACCAACTAAACCCAGGTGAACATGTAATATGTGAGAAAGTAAGGATATCCTGCAATAGGCTGGCATCATATTCAGACAATGAATGATGGACTGAATTAATATATAAATGAAAGCATGGATGAATACACATAACAAGGTTTGCAAACAAAAACATAGTGTCAAAATCTAATAAAATATTTAACAGCATACATCATACTTTGAAATCCTTGCAAATTATTTATTTTAGCATATTTTCATTATATTTACCTAATATGTTTAACAATATTTTCAGTGACAAAAGTGCATATTTATACTAAATAATTCCCTTCAACACTTCAATATGTGTTTTGTCATGGTGTTAGTTTCATCCCAGCAACTACTTGGAAAGCAAGAACTAGAATATTTTCATTTTTAATGGGATAATTGTTTTGAATACATGCATTTGTGTCATTCAAAGTTTGCTAAATAAAGTAATATCAACATATTACTGTTATGTAATTTATGGTATTAAAATTCTTTTGTGCTGAAACAACATGAAACAGCTTTGTTTTATAAACATGATCAGAAACATTGCGAAATATTCACTTACCTATCGGCAGCTTAACTATTAATTTGTTAAACCAATAAGTGAACCATGGACCCTTTTTGAGACACAGCCCAAGCCAAAGGTAGCATACTAGGTATCAAAATGTTGCACAGATAGACAGACAGAGAGATAGAAAGATAGACAGATAGATAGATAGACAGATAAATACTAAATCACAAGACAGTCTTAGAAGAATAAATGCATAAAGGTTAGCAAGCAGTATTAAAACTTAGTACAGTTTAAGTTAAGATATACGGGGGAGTTTTGAGATTAATATTTCATCCTGGCTCACAGCTGTATAAAAAAGTACCAGTACTAGTATAACATTTGACTTTCCTTTTAAATACTTTGTGATCTATTATGAATTTAAGCCATGCTTGGTCTGAAATAACCCATAAAGTTGTAAAAAGTCATGGAGATTATGAAGGCATGTAGCTGAAATGGTTCTACTATGAATCATTGACTTACATAAAGCCAGCAATCCAAAATATAAACAAAATGTTCAAAATTCAGGTTTTATGCTAGGGCCAGGCCCCCTCTCCCACACCTCCCTGAACCAATATATACCAACTCCAGGGTTGCACCAACTTGAAGAAAGGTGGAATGTTCCAAAAGAAGTGAACCATTGCCAGTGCACACTTAAAAGTCTCACTGGCAATGGTTTCCTAGGGAGAACAGCATCCTATGTCCGACATCTTGATTTTTTTTTTTCTGTGGGCAACTGAAGCTCATGGAATTTCATCTTGTCCAGCTGTAAGTTAACTGATACACTGGTGTGTTCTTCAGGGGTCATTTGCACGTATTCTGTGGGGCCTCCGCTATAGAGGGTTTCGAATATTATATTGTGAAGACTCTAACTTGGCTGGATCTTTCTTGCAATTTTCACATAATATGATAGCCTTGACACAGTCAGTCAAGTTAAAAGGAAGGGGTTGCATGTTACTAGCTACTTAGACTACTGCTGGAAACAACACCAGCATTGTTTTTTTGTCCTCATTTGGTCTTATTTGTGCTAAATGTAAGCTAATGAAAAGCATTTCATGATACATTTAAAACTTATTTAAAAAAAACAAGCTGCATTTTTGTTATGTATTTGGAGATACAGTCCTAAGTGAGTTTCCATTTAATTATGTATCACATAGTGGCTTTTCTTAGCAATCTGTGCCTATGGTTAAGCTGTTTAATGCCTGTCTGATTAAAAAAAAGGCTAGCTTTGTTTCCAACTTGTTTAATTTCATTAACTTGACATTTACCCCACAGACATGGTTAGATGATCGTTCATGACTGCATCATCCTCCCACCATTCTTCCAGACCTCTGTACTGTTCACAGCCTTTAACAGAGCATCATTAGCAGTGGTATGGACATCTGTTTTTCATAAAATCTTGAGGTGTGCCTGGTGAATGCTGGTAGAACCATCAACTTAGAATACCTGAAAACCAAAATGGATTACAAGTTACCCATGGTTTATCATCCACCAGATTAGTTCAGGGTCTTTCTGCAAGAGTTCCATGGTTTCCTCTTTGACCTCATATGTAAACAATCTAGACTATTAATGACAGATTACTTTAATACCTAGGATAATAATGTGAGTAGTGGACTCACTAAAGAACTATTTCATATTTTAAAAAGTTTTGGCTTCACACAGTTATTATTCCCATCCATGTCTATGGACATTCATTTGACTTGGTCTTTCTTCTGGACACTGCAGCCATGAACCTGTAGGTGGAATTAGTCTTGTGGTCAATTTTATTATGTGGCTCCTAGTAGCTTGGCTATTTGAAACTGAATTGGTTGGAGATATGCTATTATGTCAAATCTCTAGTGGTTCTGCAATTCTCTGAAGTGTCATTGCTGAGGGTGCTGATTCTATGGTTACTGCTTATCAGATGCTAACAACCAAGATTTTAATCGAGTAGACATAGTGTGTGTGTGTGTGTGTGTGTGTGTGTGTGTGTGTGTGTGTGTGTGTGTGTGTGTGTGTGCGTGTGTGTGTGTGGGTGTGTGTGTGTGAGTGTGTGTGGGTGTGTGTGGGTGTGTGCTCTAGCCAATTGTTGACTTGTAAACTGTGCCTTAATTCTGAGATGCATAGAATGCACTGGCTGAGTCAGCAGTTAGAGTACAGGGCAGGATGCCTTCTCTGGTGTATATCAAACTTTTTGGATGCCCATTATGTGGTATACCAAAAAGAGATCACACATAAAAATTTGACTTCTTCTGGAAGATACCATCCATATCTAATCATGCAGTTATGCTGTTTTGGTTGATAAGCAGACTGTAGAGCCCAGTGTGTTTCAACAGTTGTGGTTCTTTTTCTTCTGTCCAGTACGAGGACTCTACATGATTCTTTATAGAAAAGGTTGCAAGGCCAGGACAGTCTTCTTCTGTTCTTGTGCTACACAACAGCCATTCTTATGTTGACAATTCTGACTTTTGTTGGCTAAGGTTTCTTATATCAACATTGAAGAGATCATAGAATCAGTTTCATTTTTGAGGATAACCCATTGTGATCCTGACCAAAGGCTATCCTGGCTCATAAAATCATTCCACTGGTCTAATAGTCTAGTAATTTAGCCAACTGGTTGGTCCTTTTTCAGAGAGATAGGGTTTCCCTCTGTCCTAAAAGCAGCATTAATTGCCATCTTTCTCAAGAAAATATCTATGAATTCAGGCAGTTGGATGATTATCACCCAGTCTGTAGTCTACCATTTATTGGTATCAATATTGAGAAATTATCTTATATACAGTTGTATTGTTTGCCTAATATTCCATGACCTATTTGTTCAATGTCGGTCTGATTTTAGTTGTAGGCAAAGCACTGACACTGACTTCATTCAAATGGTCAGTGACCTCTTTATGACAAGATATCAGTTATTATCTTCTGTCTTGATCCTCTTTGATTTTTCCATAACATGTTATACAGTGAGACATAAAATCTCATGACATGCCTTCAAATTCACTGTGTTTTTTTTCTACATTGCTTAGATGATCTGCTTCTTACTTTTTGGGTCCCACTCAAAACATGGTTTCTGCAGTAAATACCTGCAGTAACCACCTGCTAAATTGTTGAAATCCTCAAGGCTCAATCTGGGCACTATTGTCATTTCTTCAAAGTATGCTTCCTGTATGAGAGATCATAAATGCAGGAGGAGTTAGTCCATCTAACTTCACCTGAGAACAAGAGCCCAAGATACTAAAAATCTTCAACTTGAGGTGACTGCTCTGTTTTCCTCACCTGAAGAGAGCAAGCCACTCCTTACAGGAAAACAAAGTGACCCCTGATTCAGTGATGGTGACTTTCATACCAAGTAATTCATATTCTGTAGTGAACAACTGCAGTGCTGTCTGAAAGTTCATTATTTAGTTCCAGACATATACTTTTTTATGACTGTAGTATGTAGCAACATGTGTTCTGTTTAATAAAACATACAGCAACATTAAGCTTGGAGTGACTCATCTACTGTATGGAAAAATAAACAAATCAAATTGTGCAACCATTTAACAGTAGATTTGCTGAGGCTAGTCATTTTACAATTCAGACAATTAATTTAAATTTTAAGAGGAGGAAGAAGCATGCAGATAGTCCTAAATATAAATTATCGGTCTCACTTGTGAATTAGCTGAAATCTTTGTCTAAGAGTTACATTCTTACCGCATACAATGAAGTGAAAGGGAGCAAGGTTGCTACGCATTGCTAGACATTCTGCTTACAAAGGTAGCATTGCTTAATGCTGGATGGGATTTCATATCTTGAAAGAATCTTTCTATTCTTAAGTGGAATATGTTTCCATAGTTACAAGAATTAGAGACTCAAAGTAATATGAGCATAAGGACTGAGGACTTTGCAAAGATAAGAAGCATATTTGCAGCCTACAGATCTTGTACTAAGTCCTTACAAAGAAGAGTGTATAGATGTAGTACGAACTGTTGAAGAAAAAGTGGCTTAGAAGGAACAAAAGACTACAGTACAAGGTAGTGTCAATGTAAAATGTGGTAAGGGTTGACAGAAAACAACTGCATGCAATCTGAAAGTGAAGGCTATAGAAAATGAAACCTTAAGTAAAGGTCTGTCTGAGTTAAAATGAATCATAACCAGTGTTTCTGCTCCATCAGATGCCAAACCTATTTTTTTCAGACCAGAAAGGTACCTTGGTATTACTAAAACACTAAGTAGGTTAGCTGTTTTAGAAAAGCCTGCAGGGTCAGACTGATGTTAGATGATAAGGACTGGACACTAGTTTATAATGACTAAATTAAACAATGGACTGACAAGAGATATAACTTGGTTACATGTGCATAAATATGTTTTTAAACAGTAGCATAAAAAGACTGGTCTATGCTATACTATTCCAGAAGACTATTTTTAAATGCTAGAAATGATCGAGTATATGACAGTTGTTGTCTGCCTTTCGGCTTTTTCCCGGTAAGGGGTCACCACAGCAGAACTCCGGTCCGCTAATGATTGGCAGTAGATTTTTTATGAAACCCTGAGGTGCCAGCTCGACAACCAACTTTCAACGAAGGCACGCCCATTTACGCACGCATGTCTTTCGAACGCTACCCAACCACGGGGAGGACATGCAGACTCCACACAGAAGGCACTCCCAAGCCAAGCCGAGAATTGAACAGGAGAATCTCTTGCTGTAAGGTAACAACGCTACCACCATACCACTGCGGCTAAAGCTGAAATTCTTCTGGTATTCTGAGATACCAGAAATACTGAACAAAACTCATCCTGAAATATTCAGAATGAAAGGCTTAACCAGATTATATGTGCAGTACTGTAGAATGTATTAGGATATGAAAAACATTAAATAATTGTGATAATGTCAAGCACACACTAACCCCCTGCACATTTATCTTTATGCTCATAGGAATGCCCCAAAAAGCAATGGTCTAGAGCACATATAACCATGATGGGCCTTTCCATGGCAAATATTTCTACTTTTGATAAATGCTGATTCAAAGTGGATGGATGTGTATGTCGTAGAATTTGCTACTTTACATTCAGCCACTGAAATACTAAATCAGTTTTAGCATTCATGGTATTCCATAAATACCTGTGCTGTTTTGGGTCATGTTTCATTGGTGTATAGTTTGTCATTTTTAGTTAAATAAATTCATAATGTAAATGTTGTACAATGTAATGCTTCATCTACTGGCATGGCAGAGTGGGCATTAAACACTGAAGGAAGTGAGGAAGTCAATCAAAGATAAGACATCAGAGACAACCTGTTATAGTTACTTTTTTACCTCAACTACTTTCTCTCTCATGATTCCAGAACTATCTCCTGCAGAAATACTAATGTCTAGAAGTCTAAGATTTTTCCAGATTTTAAAGCTATAATCTACAGAAAACAGTGAGTTCAAAAATAGGATTTTAATAGTATGAAAACAGATTTCTAACATAACTGCATATTTCCCCGGTCCTGTATCTTATATTGATATTATTAGATATCGTTTGTCTGTCAGAGGGCATCAAATCAGACTGAGATACTTGGAGAGCGAGCCAGTCCATATACCTGGAAACAAGACAGATTTGTTGTGTAGTGCAGAGCCTGTATCATATTTGCTGCTAGAGGCAGCTGATGTATCTCAAAATGTGAAAGTTAATAGTATCCACACATGTTGTTGTACCTGAATAGACTGAAGAACCCTTACCTGTACATAACAGCAGATGGCAAGCTTTCTCCAGATTTGTGTGTTACCATTACACATACACATTTTATTCATGAAAGGTACCCATCAACTCAATTAAAATATATGCCAAATTGTTAAATGCGTGTGGAATTTTTTTCTCTAGGAAAAGAACAAAACCATGCCTTGATTTTATCAAATGTCTGATAGTCTGCCCAGACCTTCGTAGTTAGGAAATTGCTCTGAAACTTTAAAAGTGGTATTGTAATGCCTGATTGCTTATGAATGTTTTACAATAAAATAAGATAACATCTAAAGATGACAAAACATATGAGAGACTGCTGAATTAAATAATCACCTGTGGTAAATATTGCAGTTATTCAGGGAGTTCTTAACACAGGGTGTCATATCTTGGCTTTTAAAGAACAGACCCAGCTGGAACCTAGTGAGCACTCATTATGAAGACAAATATTCAACCTGAAGTAAATTTGCTGTTTCTGAGTAGCACTCCCTAAACCCCACCCTCATACACTGTTATACTGCAAGTTGTGCAATACTGCAGGTAAATCAGCTGATTTTAAATGATTTTACTACTGCTGTCATTTCTATTAACATTTGGATTTCCTACTAATGATATAAAATCATTATAAGTTATGCAGACTGTATGCTCAGCATACAGTAACCTCCAAAATTTACCATCGAAATGAGAAAAAAAGAATTAACTATAAAATAGTAGAGTTTGTTTATACATTAGAGATTAAGAATCAAACCTTAGTCTATTCCTTATTTATGGGACACATCAAACACACTCTGTGGGGTCCTCGTGCATTGTAGTCTAGCTGTTGATTGTATTTGTTTCTGAAAATCAAAGAGTTCATTTGAACTCCATAGTATCTTTAGTGTAATACAAGAGTCTATGAGATCAAAGGATGGCCACATAATATCTTAATGCTAATTTTCTCACCCATAAGGATAACATGTTAATAGTACAATGAGCCTAACCTAAAAGTGACCCTAGTCATCTACCAAGATAATGTTTTGAAACAAGCACAAATATTGTGCCCACTGCATTAAACTGACACTAGACCATGTTGCTAACCCTTGAAACAGACTGTTACTCAGAAAATTTCCTCTGAATGCATCACTACAACAAAGGTTAAGTCAGGACCTTACAGCCTTTTAACCAGCACCTTCTACACTATTTTAAGTAGCACCCATTCTTAGCTGGTTACATTCCTAGCTAATATCTCACATCCCTCCATTACCCAATGCCACCACTGTTACTGCCATCATCAGTGAAGTTTTCATTCCCTGTCCATCTTGCCAGAGGTGGAGAAAAGAAGACAGTACTTTATTTACAACCATGTTCACAATTTGCTATTCTAGCTCGAAACAGCAAAGAGGAAACAGAGTACATTATACCCCATGTCCATGGAAGACTTTCTGCTGTGGGATACAGATAGCAGACTTGTTACACTCCACTCACATTTAAGCACTAATCAGTGATAAAAATGAATTCCAGACTCAGGTCTACGCTGAGAGTGTGGTGCTCAGCACTATTTATGGGAATAGAATACAGCAATTCTTTGTTTTATTTCACAAGAATAAATGAAGAAACTATATTCATACATTAGTACCAACTGCCCTTGCGAGCCTAACCAATTATCCCTTGTGAGACTTAAACCCTGCACTTTGTGTTTGGAAGGCAAGCACCTTAACCATTAGGCTACCTTCCCAAATACAATGTGCAATGCAAAAGCATGTGCAGAGCTGCAACATTTTCTAACCTTTGCTCCACATTTTGCTTTCTTATGCATTTTGCTTTTCAACTAAAACCTATGGCTTACAAAATAAAACTGCTGTCACTAAATAAGAGAGAGAGTGATAAAGGTTCATTTGACCAACGTTTGGCAACATTTTGTGTGACCATTGCTCATTTTCTTATCTGTGATAATGTGGGTCAAGTAATCTGCCAATCTTCAATGTCCGCCCAAGAATGTTCAGAATCATCTGATATACACTGCAAATACAGATTATATTTTATTATAAGACACGGACCTCTTACAGTTATTCTATTTACTTTTATGAGTTCTTTTAAGTTATGCTACTATACAATGCAGAATTCCTATCATAGAGCAGTATGTCTGTTGCCAGGTATTTTAAAGGAATGTGAACAATTAACTGCCAGTAGATACCAGTCACTAAACTGGCAGTTCAGTTTAGGGCATGACCTAACCTTGATGGAGGCCAGCAATGGCAGGCAGACATAAATAATCAAGGATATCTTCCTTCCCTTGGGAATGGGGGAGGGTGTGACTGCTTCCTATAACATTGCTGTCTGTGAGAAATTAGCCAAAATTACAGTACAGATAACTGATTTAAGGTAAGGCTTCAACAAACTTTGCAAAGACTTTCCATGTCATTTCAGCTTCAGGCTAGATAAGCAAGAATCAAATAAACAACAAGAAAGTGTATACTAAGGCACTGCAATTTCTTAAAGGAATCCTTGTTATTGCATTAGTGGGAAGACCTCTGATTTCTAGAAAGCACTGTGGTACCTTTCACTTCACCTAGACCATAATAAATTAAGAAATGGATCTTTGCATAAATGTTTGGAACAATGAATGCTGTTTTGCTAGAATGGCAACTCCCTCATATTGCACTTCAGAAACTTTTTCAGGTACTTAGACTGTGAACTTATTAGGGAGGAAATATGCAACCTTAATATTTTCTACTGCGAGTATAAATATTCTGTAACAATAACAACAATCCAAGGTAAAAGGGAAAGGAGAATATTTTTAGCAAGTAGAACAAAACCTGCCTCTTTTCAAAAGGTGCAGCATCTTCCTAGTACAGAGTACCCTACTTATCTCCCCAGTGCAGTGCACCCTACTTATCTCCCCAGTGCAGTGCACACTACTTATCTCCCCAGTGCAGTGCACACTACTTATCTCCCCAGTGCAGTGCACACTACTTATCTCCCCAGTGCAGTGCACACTACTTATCTCCCCAGTGCAGTGCACACTACTTATCTCCCCAGTGCAGAGCACTCTACTTACCCACCAGTACAGAATACCATAATTACCTCCCCAGTACAGAATACCCTACTTATCTCCCCAGTACAGAGTACCCTACTTATCTCCCCAGTGCAGTGCACACTACTTATCTCCCCAGTGCAGAGCACTCTACTTACCCACCAGTACAGAATACCATAATTACCTCCCCAGTACAGAATACCCTACTTATCTCTCTAGTATAGAATATCCTCCTTTTCTCCCTAGTACAGAATACCCTGCTTACCTCCCCAATACAGAATACCCCACTTATCTCACCAGTACAGAATGCTCTACTTACCTCCCCAGTACAGAATACCCTACGTATCTCCCTGTACAGAATACCCTACTTACCTCCCTAGTACAGACTACCCTACTATTATCCCCAGAACAGAATACCCCACTTATCTCATCAGTACAGAGTAGTCTACTTATCTTCCCAGTACAGAGTATGCTACTTATCTCCATAGTACATAATTCCCTACTTACCTCCCCAGTACAGAATACCGTCCTTTGATCCCTAGTATAGAATGCCTTACTTATCTCCCTAGTACAGAACACCCCACTTATCTCACCAGTACAGAATACCCTAATTATCCCCCTAGTACAGAATACCCTACATACCTCCCCAGTACAGAATACCATACATATCTCCCCAGTACAGAATACCCCACTTATCTCACCAATGCAGAATATACTACCTATCTCCCTTCTACAGAATACCCTACTTATCTCACCAGCACAGGATACCCTACTTATCTCCCAGTACAGAATACCCCACTTATCTCAACAGCACATGATACCCTACGTATCTCCCAGTACAGAATACCCTACTTATCTCACCAGCACAGGATACGCTACTTATCTCCCTAGTACAGAATACCCTACTTATCTCACCAGCACAGGATACCCTACTTATCCCCATAGTACAGAGTACCCTATTTATCTCCCCAGTACAGAATACCCTATGTATCTCCCCAGTACAGAATACCCTACTTATCTCACCAGCACAGGATACCCTACTTATCTCCCTAGTACAGAATACCCTACTTATCTCACCAGCACAGGATACCCTACTTATCTCCCTAGTACAGAGTACCCTATTTATCTCACCAGGACAGAATACCCTACTTATCTCCCTAGTATAGAGTACCCTATTTATCTCCCCAGTACAGAATACCCTACATATCTCCCCAGTACAGAATACCCTACTTATCTCACCAGCACAGGATACCCTACTTATCTCCCTAGTACAGAATACCCCACTTATCTCACCAGCACAGGATACCCTACTTATCTCCTTAGTACAGAATACCCTACTTGTCTCACCAGCACAGGATACCCTACTTATCTTCCTAGTACAGAGTACCCTATTTATCTCACCAGGACAGAATACCCTACTTATCTTCCTAGTACAGAGTACCCTATTATTCTCCCCAGTACAGAATACCCTACATATCTCCCCAGTACAGAATACCCTACTTATCTCACCAGCACAGAATACCCTACTTATCTCACCAGCATAGGATACCCTACTTATCTCCCTAATACAGAGTACCCTATTTATCTCACCAGGACAGAATACCCTACTTACCTCCTCTGTACAGAATATCCTTCTTATCCCCAGGTACATAACACCTTACATAAGTGGCATCGTCCACTCCACAGAAGATCGATGAGAGAAATTCACAGTACACCTTGTTAAAAGGTGTTTGTTATTACTTACTGAGAAGCACAGAGATATAAGCATGTCTAAGTCAGGCCCAGACATCTCTCGAGTCTCACCCCTCTCTGCCTAGTCAATATGTCAGACCTCTGCACCACCAGCACTAGCCCTAAATCTAATATATTAAACGTCTTCACATCTCAAGTCTATGTAACTGTTCCAGTCTGCACTATGAACAGGACTAACCCCATACCTCTCAAATGTCCAGATTTTTGCCTTATATTTTTGGACTGTTGCTCATAAAATTTGTGATTTTCTGGATTTTTGTTACAAATCATTGAGGACTGAATTCACTAAATAATGACAGACATTTGACTTTCCGACTTAATTTCCTTCAGAAAATGCATGGTAACACAAAACCTTTTATTCTACCAACTTTGTAAGTTTATAAGAGCAATATTTAAAATGTGTCCCTATTTTTTGAGCTTTACCCCCCCCCCCATTCTTTTTGGCTTTCTCCATATTTTTTGTGCTAAGAAGTTGAGAGCTACTTAAAGCCCACAGCGTTTTCAAAGATGCTTAACATTCACTAAGGAATACTTTATCACTAAAATAAGTATCCCTGATATATACAGACAGTTTAGCTGATTAAGCAACACATTTAAATTTTGCATCTGAGAAAGTACAAGGCAGAAAGCTAATGTTTTATAGTTTTAGTCCATTTTCTTTTTCAGGTTGCAGGCACTTCCATTTTTAAATGTTCTTATATCTCCATCTAGTGGCAACTTGACAGCCCTTTTTGATTCAAGTCTGTTCAGATGCAGATTTGAAGTCAAGAGTTGTTTTTTTTTTGTAAGTATTCATTTACATATATGTGTGTGTGTGTGTGTGTGTGTGTGTGTGTGTGTGTGTGTGTGTGTGTGTGTGTAAAAACATACGTACATATACCCCACTCATATATAGATAACTAGACAGAGTATTGAAAGACCTCATTAGATGTGGATTGTTTATTTATTTATTTATTCTTTATCAACTAGGTAAGTGAACTGGCCGAAAGAGGAGCCTTTTCAACCATGAACTGGGTTACAATGCAAAAGCATGTTTGCTACTGTGTAATGGACTAACACACAGCTGTGAATGTTGCATAAATTTACAAAAGGGGGGTAATTATATTTTCATCACGCCTGTTGTCCCAAGGTAATGTAAAACAGACTAAACCTGTACATGTTGGAATAGAACCACCATTGCAGTGGAACCTAAGAACTAGTATACAATCATATTAGCCTCTGTGTCTATAGGGAGTCAAGATTATTCATCAATCTCTATTTGTCAGGTAGACAAAACAGTGAAGAAAAATTGTTGAAAGCCATTCTCAGCAAATAGGATTTTAAGCTATTTTGCAGGCAGTGTTTACTCTCCTGCCCTTCTCATGTGAGGGGAGACACTCTACACCCTCTAAATAACATATATTAACTCCACCGACATAGTGGAGAAAGGGCAATATGACCAATTCATTGAAAGTAGCAATAAAACCATCTCATTGTTGTCACTTGTCAGTCATACAGACAGCATTTGGTTCAAACACATATTCCCCTCTATAGTGGTTGTATTTACTCTCTTTGAACAGATGGCGTCTGGGTGTTTTCATAAAACTGAATAGTTGGTCTATATTCCTAACACTCTCTAGGAGATTGTTCCAAATAGCTGGAGCTATTTTTAAGAATGGTCTTTAACACATACCAAGGGTGAATAGGGGGCCTGTATACCTGAATACTGTTGTTGCTTCTTAGAATATAGGCCTAGCCTCAGTGGTCAATACTTGGTCTATATTACTAATACTCTGTAGGAGATTGTTCCAAATAGCTGGAGCTATTTTTAAGAATGGTCTTTCACACATACCAAGGGTGAATAGGGGGCCTGTATACCTGAATACTGTTGTTACTTCTTAGAATATAGGCCTAGCTTCAGTGGTCAATAAGTTAGTCATTTTGTGTGAGACTTTAAGGTGAGTTAACGCTTTATTGATCTGAACGTCTGTGTGTTGGTTGAATGTTAAGTTTAAGTCTAAGATTATTCCTAGGTTTCTTGTTGAATAGCCATAACAAGAAGGATGCCCAGACAGCCTGCAATGGTGACGTTAGGAATGTTACCTTGTTTTCTAGTGCTGCTAAATAGCACCGATACCATCACTATGGATTTTTATACTGATAGACAGCTTGATACTCGGTTGATGGACAGCTGACAAGGAATTTAGAAAATGTACTTACAGGGTCCAGAAAGAGTAAGCTGACAATATCATTAAAAGCTCACTGCATTAAAAAGACATCTGTCCTTGAAACGTGAGAATTTATAAACACGTACCATGCAGAAATGCAGAGTCTGTGTGTACAGTCTTCATTGATTGGCCTATCATTTGTTGCATCCTAGGACTCACAGCCAAATTACAAAAAGAAATCTAGAAAAAATACCTTCTACTACATAGGGTATTGGGGGCAGAGAGGAACATTTTAACGAGACACCTTTAATCTGCTACTCACCATTGCTTTGGTGTTGAAGAAAAAGCAAGTCCCAGAAGGATGGGGAGGACTCACAAAGTGTACTTCTAGGTCACCAGCAGTGACAAGGAAGTATAAAAACAGCACAGAAAACCAAACTTGTATTCAGCTGAACAACCTACAACTTTTTTCCTATATTTTTTTAATAGTAAATGCCTATTAGTAGTAAAACACACACCAATAACTTTAACACTTATTACCATTTTCACATCAGGTTTTCATCATACCATATTTGAGCGCCCACATGATGAGCTGTATAATGTTCATCATTGCAAAATTATGTCTAACAATTTTGTTTCACATTTGGTTTCAAAATGACATTTTCAGACAGAACTGAGTAATTGCAGTTACAGAGTTTCTGAAGTTTGGGGCTGGAATCATGAACACCTACACTAAGTGTACACAATCTGTATTCATCAACATCCCTACTACATTTTTTTTTTTTTTGCTGTCTATTCACTCAGAAAGATTAGACTAAGTGTAGATGTAGTCTACACATTCTGGTAACCTTTATAACCCCCTCCTCAATGTTTAAGGTTGCAAGAAAATCAGTAGAAAAACTAAAATTAGTAGGAAGAAGATGGGAGTTATGCTTGTGTTGTCTATTCATTCAGAGTGGTGTACACTTAGTGTATTGTTGAAATGGTGAAGTGACTGGTGTTTGTTTAGTTTCAAGGTATAACACAAAAAGTAGCATGCCTAATAGATTTGTTTGTGTCTTTTAGCTTTTCCAGGTTAGGGGTCGCCACAGCGGAACTCCGGTCCGCTAATGATTGGCAGTAGATTTTTACGTACTGGCTTGCCAGGCCTAACGCACAACCTTCAATGAAGGAAGGCCCATTCATGCATGTCACCACACAGAAGACGCTCCTAACTGAGAATCGAAAGGGCAACGTCTAACTATGAGGTGACAGTGCTACCGCAGCACCACCACCGCAGTTATGTTTTAAAATTAAAACAAACATTAAGAACTTCACAATTTCTAAACATGTTCCCATTAAATACTTAATTTTCCTGCCTCATAAGCTATACAACTATCACTGTACAATTCTAACCAAAAATATTGTTGAATATTCAATATATGCAATAAAAGTTTAGGACAGAATTATCAAATGACAGTTGTACTGTGGCAAGCTAAAAATCTGCAATGACAGTGTTAGAAATGCTGAAGTTAAACTCGAGTGTATTAATATTCATGTTATTAAGTTAAATAAGCACCACTAACATGATAATTCCTTAATATTTTACACCAGATTTTTAATATAACATCTTTGAGTTGCCCTTCATGAACTATGTAGCTGTCACTGTATATCTGTGTCTGAAAATATTTTTGCATTCAGTTTGCAAAACATTCTAAGATACAATTTGCACAATTTGCAGATGGATAGTTTATGAAATGAGTAACTATAGCTGGTACATGCATAACAGAGTGTGATATGCACACACATATTATAGTATTGTATACTGTATCCTTTCAATGACATAGACAGAATGAAACTTATCCAGAAAAGGGTAATGAGAAAGGCTGCAGGGTCTGCACCGGGTAGCATATGAAGGAAGACAGGGAAGTATCTTTCAAATGACATAAGAGGTCCTCATCTTTCAAAAAATCAATTTAAAAAGAACAAGAAGTTGTGCTGTGCAGTTATTGGTGCTGTCTCAGAGGATATAAAAATAAATATGTTTCCACAAAGAGGTTTAGGGCTGAATTAAATAGTCTTGCTGTTGAAGCCATGGAGAATGAAACAGAACACTCCCTATAGATTATTAGAGTTACATAACTGGACCATGTAGAGACGTCTCGTCAGGTTATGTTTGTATGTTTCTTTAAGAGTCAAGTCCTTCTATTTTGATGGATCACATTTTATATCTATTTTTCTCTTGTTATTTGGCAGGGACTTCCTTTATACTCTTGAGGTACTAGAAATGGAAGAATACCTTCCTGACACTTATGTGGATAGGTATACCTCTACATGGTTTCCTTCCAAGTCCCATGTCTATTATCGTTAAGGCTGGTCATATTATTAGACTCCATCCTGTTGTACTAAAGTTTTTAAGAATGAAATGCTTCAGTAACTGAAAGGTCCTATTAAGCTTATCAAATTTCAATAGCTTAGCAAAGTACAGTTGTGTAAGATCTTAACATAACAGTAGATGTGCTACTTCTCACTGTTGGGAGTATTCTTTACTCTTAGGATAACCTGCTGATGGTAGCCAAACATCCAGCCAGCATACCAAAGTCTTTGCACCTTCCAGGCATCGTACGTGAGACATATATGTCCTAAGTGCAATAATGTAAATATGTGACATATGGACACCTAATCCACAGAACTGAAGTGTTCAAGGAGAACCAGAGCAACCCTAGAAAAAGGCAATAACAGGTACATCCCATGAAGGGAAGAAGAAGAAAAAAAGGATGTAAGAAAGACCCCTTGGCCAGAAACAGGGCAACAGAAAATAAGGGGGAAGGAGGAAGGGACAGAATGCTGCAACATTATGAAGTAGGACATCTACTTTTAAGGTAAAATCTTACACAACTGTACTACGTCCTTCTTTATCACTGTTGTTTCATTCCTTACTCTTGGGGGAGCACAAAAGTTACAGGAAAGTAAAGGAAGATGAAGGCACAGAAGAGTGCTCGATAAACCCATGAAGGATGGCCCTGGCAAAACCCACCCTGGCCCTGGTAATGACATCCAACTTGTAATGGTTGGTAAAAGTGTGGACAGAAGACCAAGTAGCAGCTTCCAAAATGGCTGTAATATCCAGACATTTGAAAAAAAAACACCGGAAGAGGCCACTGCCCTGGTGGAATGAGCACTAACAGAAGAGGAAAGCTGCTTGCCATGAAAATAATAGCAAAAATAGATGGTCTTAGAAATCCAGGAGGAGAACCTTTGGTGGTACACTGCCAAACCCAAATTCCTGGCATGAAAGGGAACAAAAAGTTTGCCAGATTTCCTGATATGCTTTGTCTTGTCCAGTTAATACTTAAGCTGTCTATGTAAATCCAAGGTGAGAATAACCCTTTCACTAGTGTTCTGTGGAGAAAGAAAGAAAGAAGAAGAATGGACTGGTTCAAGGCAAATAATTAACCACTTTGGGCATACAAGGACTGGTACAAAGAGACACCCTGTCCTTGTAAAAAAAAAAGAACAAAAATGAGGACCTACCATGACAGTGTGAAATTCAGAGATCCTCTTGGCAGAAGTAAGAACCACTAACAATGCAGTCTGTAAGGTTGTAGACAAGATGAAAACTGTAGGCTCAAAACTGAGTCAGTTTCTCAAGAACAAAATTAAAGTCCCAAGAAGAAGGAATAGGCTTTCTTGGAGGCCGGATATGGACTCCTTTTAAAAATTATTTGACTTCAAAACTGGAAGCCAAAAGTGGATGCAGAGGTAGACAAGCTGAAATGGCTGACAAATGAACTTTGACAGATGAATATGCCAAACCAGAATTGAGCAGCTCACACAAATAAGAAAGGACTGTTGGACCTCCCACTGAAAAAGGGTCTGGGTCATGTATAAGACACCAAATAGAAAATCTCTGCCATTTAGTTACATGATTTTCTGGTAGTGGGTTTTCTGGCCTCCTGCAAAACCTGAACACATTCTCAAAAAACTGGTGACTGAAAGTAATCAAAGCATTATAACCAAAAGTGTCAATTGAAGGATGTGCAAGTGAGTGTGAATGAGAGATCACTTGCCTTGTGTGAGAAGATCCATCCTGTGAGGTATCTTGTGAGGATTGCCACTGGCCAGATGAAGTAGAAGGGGGAACCAGGGCTGTCTGTGGTAAAAAAGGGTCACCAGCAAGATTTTGGGTGCGTCCCATATGATCTTGTGCAGGACCTTTGGTAATAGAAGAAGAGGGAGACAGGCATACAAAAATATCCCCTTCCAAGAAAAGACATGACTCCCACTTTCCAAGCCAGTAGACTTGGCACTCTGGAACAGAACTGGGGAAGTTGTCTGTTCAGATGGGAGGCAAAAATATCTACCTAAGGAGTACCCCACTGATGTAAAATGTCTGGAATCACCTACCTGTGAAGCATCTATCATGAGGATTTGTCCTGGATCTACTCAAAGAGTCTGCCATCAAATTGTGCTCTAAAGAAATGAAAACTGCCTGGAGAACTGAGTGATGGCTCACAGCAAAATCCTAAACATGAAGAACCATCCTGCTAGAAAGTTAAGATTTTTTGTCCCCTTGCTTGCTGATGTACTACATGACTGTGGTCTTGTCTGTAAAAACTTTTAGAAGACCTAGAAATCAAAGACAGTGAAAAGAGTGGAGAGATAGAAGTAGAACCTTCATCTCCTTGATGTTGATATGATCTGTCAGTTGCTGAGGGGACCAAAGACCCTGAACTTTTAGATTGTTTGAGGATACTCCCCAGCCATGATTAAAATAATTCATATACAGGTCCTGAGTAGGAAGAGGAACCTGAAAAGGCAGACCTGGATTCAGGGATTTCCAAGCCATAAAATAACCATTATGGATAATGGAGCATACCTAGGCATCTGTGGTTATTAGTTGCCAAACAAGAAAAGAAAGAGTCAGCATGAGGGACATAGAAATGGATGAGGGGGAGGGGAGGCTGGATGCCAGATAAAGGCAGATTTATCAGTAAAGGAAGTTTTTTGGCCCCTTGAACTCTGAGTGGGCTTGTCTGGGAAAATTTGCTTAAGAATATCCTTGCTCCTAGCAGGCTGTTTAGGCTGCTTACGGTCAAAAGAGGGTTTAGTTGGATAATTCCTCTGGAACTTATGGACAGGGGAAGCAATATTTGCTTCAGCTCCTGCATAACCTTACCCTTATCCTGAAGAGTTTTAAACAATTCTGCAGCAGCAGGCCAAAGATATTCTGGTTGTTTAATGGGGGAATCTAATAGTTTGGTCATAATGTATTCAGGTAAGGCTTGAAGGCAAAACCAAGAATAGCTCCTATGACACAGCCAGGCATCAGCAAAACAATAACTGCATTTAATGGAATGGTGAGCCACCTGAGAAGCAAACCTAAAATCAGAAAGAGCAGACGTCTTACAGTCTGAATCAGGCATATAAGTCCCCCCTCCCCCGCATGGGACAGATGAGCCAGGGCATACCTGGTAATGTGAGCCTGATAATTAATGATCCTAAAGGCCAAAGTACCAGAAGTACATACCCTTTTTACCCATATCTCTCCATAAAAAGGCTGTCTTTGTCAGTGGGTAAAACCTTGAAAGAGGATAGCAGTTTGGATGGCTTATTTGTGGACATGAAAACAACAGCAGGATCAGATGGAGGACTTATATACAAATACTTAACGGTCCTTAAGGACTTTATAAAATCTATATGGCTTCTTTGGGGAGAGAGGTTGAGGGACACGATCCTGAGAAGCTGCTGAAAATATATTCAAAAGGGCAACTAAAACAGGAGAGACTGCAGAAGGTCTGGGCGAGTTCATTTGCAAGAGTTCATAATATGTCTTTTGAACATCAGAAACCTGGGAATGGTCACATTTAAATTGTTCCATCATGCCAACTACTGTATCCCTAAAAGATAATTCTTCAAAAGGAGAATCAGGGGACATTGCATCTTCTTCAACAGACCCCATGAAGAGAGGAGAGTGGATCTGGGAGGAATATGCCAATGACTCTTCACCAGAATCCAGCTCTTCATCAGAAGAATCAGAATCCCTAGGCCTTTTATAGGGAGTGTAAGACCAAGGAGCAGAAGCAGAGACAAACAACCCTTGGAGGTGATTCATTGACATGCTTTGCTTCTTTTTTAAAGGAATATCTGCTTTAACTACTCTTGGAGGTTCACATCCTGCCTATATTTGAGGATGGTACCAGGTACATCTTCACTAACTAATATCTGGGGAATCCCCCTAGGCACTTCAGATATAATCAGCCGTGGCTCCCCCTCTACATGTGCACCAGATTTATCCACAGCCTTGGGAGACATGTGGGTAGACAGCTGCATGTCAGCCTCCAACTGGGTTGCAGCAGAGGGTACTAGGATTGGCACCGGATGGCCATTGGATTCTTTATCCAACCCGAGGGAGACATTTGGCAGAGGCTGGACAGCAGCAAGATCAGTACGTGCCTTTTTGGATTTTTGGCTTTTTTCTTAAGTGGTAGCTGAAATTTAGGGTGGGTGGATTTGGCCATGGTACCCTGACCCAAAAGCTTCAGACATTGTTTTTCTAAATAAATAGAGAGGAATGATAGATGGCTGAAAAGTGTCTTAAGGACAGATGCTTGACAAATCTTACACTGAGTATGGTCATGTTTAACATCCAGACAAAAAAGGCACGTCCCATGTCTATCTTTATGGTGAATCTGCCTCACATATTCACATGTTTTTCTTCCTTGATGACATGAAAACAAACTACCAGCAGAAAAAATAAAAGAATGTACCCCAATGGGGCACTTATATTTAGAAGGCTTGGTAGATGAACCAAGTCAGTGAACAGCTTACACATTGAATTCAGAGATAGCATTTGAACTGGCAGCAAAGAAGTTCTGAGGATTACGCATCTGTATGTCAAATATGTAATATGTCCCTTACACTTTGAATACAGGACATATGTCTAACATATAACACCTGAAAGGTGTAAAGGCTTTGTTATGCTGGCTAGATATTTGGCTATCCTTGCCAGGATATTCCAAAGTAAAGAATACTGCAAGAGTGATAATCAAGGGCATCACCTTTTTCTGAGATGAGTAGAACTTCATCTGTTTTAATACTATAGAAAAATGAGCATTGAGTTTATTATGTTTATAGCAGCATTGGGGGAAGACTTCAAAGACCGGAAGGCACATGAGAGCAAATGAACCGCTAAGAAAATTGTTCAGTTTTCACCTTTAACAGGAGGCCATAACAGCCGCGCACCCTGGAGTATGAGTGACCTCATATATACAGTCCCAGACATAACTCTGAGCAGCCCTGTGCTTGCAGCCTTCTTAAACTGTGCTATCTTCTCCTTAACAAATTGAAGGGATCCTGAATAGAGGCTGCAGTTAGCAAATCACACAGGAAAATAACTTTATACAGTCCCAGACATAACTTTGAGCAGCCCCATGCCTGCAGCATTCTTAAACTGCTCTATCTTCTTCTTAACAAACTTAAGGCATCCTGAATAGAAGTGGCAGTTAGCAAATCACACAGGAAAAAAATCTTTATACAGTCCCAGACATAACTCTGAGCAGTCCCGTGCCTGCAGCGTTCTTAAACTGTGCTATCTTCTCCTTAAAAAACAGAAGGATCCTGAATAAAGGTGGCAGTTATTAAATCACACAGGAAAAAAACTTTATACAGTCCCAGACATAACTCTGTGCAGCCCTGTGACTGCAGCATTCTTAAACTATGCTATCTTATCCTTAACAAACTGAAGGGATCCTGAACAGAGACAGCAGTTAGCAAATCACACAGGAAAAAAACTTGTATGTTGAAGCCCCATAACTCTGTGTATTTAATAGCTTGTAAAAAGAACTTTTGCTCTGCTAATTTAATAATATCTAAATGTTGTGCTTTTAAAGTGAGCTAGCAACTTGAAAAAGTAACTGTTACCTCTTGCTTCACTCAGGACGACAGCTGTTTGACATTACCAATGGTCAGGTTGGATTTAGGATCTCTCTCCAAGCTCTAATAACAGCAACCTCATTTCCCCCAAACCACCTGTATTTTTCCATCTCCTCTAGACATTTCTACAAATTTCCTTCATTATTTTTAAATCCGTAACTGTACTTTGCACTCGGGCCTTATTTTACTTACCTGGGAACAAGCTCTCTAATTGTTTTCGGAGAACAAGGTTCCTACCCGCTCCATTCCACCCTCGCTTTGCTCGGGCTCCACTCCACTCCTTACCCTACCCCCTTTCCCCACCCACCCCTACTCTCCTCACACTTATAGCCATAGGCCCAAACCTCCTCCAATCAAATCCTCCCACTCCCTTTACAACTCCTCCCATGCCTCCTTACCATTCCTCCCATACCTCTACTAACTTATCTACCCTTCCATACCTATACCTCAACTACCTCATATACCCTCCCATATTCAGTCCAAACGTCTTGCTCCCATAATAATTTCCCTGCTCTCTGTACCCTTTCTTGCTCTGTAGCAAGGAAATCATACTATTCCCTCTGTAATACTCCAATACACTGTAAATAATCAATCTCACCTCATAGTTGAAATGACCACTCCCATACATCCTACTAGATCAATCAGACTCATGCCAAACCAGCCTCACAAAAAAATCAAAATGCCACTTATCCTTTCTTCTGGCCTCACTATACCTACTAATAGTTACAACTATAATTTTCTCTTATCACACCAGCCTCCCCAAACCCCCTCCATTCCACTCCACCTCTAATATCCATCCCATCACCTTCAAGCCTACTAACATCTATATAGGCAGTTCCATCTTTAATGACTCAACCTTCACCCAAGCTAAATTACAAAAACATCAGTATTCAAACTTAGCCACTATCTCCTTAAAATATGACAAAAGCCTTAACAAATACCTGAAACATGTAATTAAATTCGTATCTAGGCTAATCCTGTGTGGAGACATACATCCAATCCCTGGTCCCATCAACAATCACCAAACCTCAAAACCTCACCCTAGTCTACAAGCAAACATTAATCTGACATCAATCATTCCTACTAGAAACACATCAGATATTTTAATACTAATTATGAACATTAGAAATATAAATAACAAAATTCATGAACTTTATGCTAACTTTGCTCTCTACTCACCAGATATTGCTCTACTTACAGAGACGTGGTTAAATCCCAACAACAGTAGTAATGAGTTCCTACTCCCAAGTTATAACATTATACACTCTGACAGAATAAATAAAAGAGGCAGTGGTGTAGCTCTACTTTATAAAAAAACACCTCTCCATAGAAATACTATCTGACAAAACCTTAGAACTTGAAAAGGCAGAAATATTGTATGCCAAACTAAAAATGAATTCCGATAAATATATATATATGATAGGTCTTTATATGCCACCAGGAGATAATGTTTCTATACTGGAAAACTTACTATACTGGTGCTGCAATAACCTAACTCAGGAAACACTTATAATGGGTGACCTTGGTATAGACTGGTCAGGTTACAATTCCCCAGAGCCCAAAAAACATGTAAAACTACATGGTTTCTCTCAACTCATCAAGGGACCAACAAGAGTTAATAAAACGTCAGACAGACAGTAAATCCTAGACTGGATGCTAACAAACAGACCAGCCCTATACCCCCCTCTCAGATTGTCTGCCAGACAGCCTCAGTGATCATTTTCCCACTTATCTGGTCAGGAAGAAAACAACACAAGTTAAACAACCCATTATGCTACAAATAAGAAATAAAAAGCAGCTGAACACCTGAAGGCTTACAGAGATGCTTAAACACTATAATTGGACACCTTTAAAGCTTCTATCCCTACAAGACACAATAAAGTACTTCAGTAATACTTTCCTTACCATTCTAGATGCACAGGTACCAAGTAGATATGTAAGTATTAAGACTAAATATGCCATGTGGCTAAAAAAAGAAACACTAAATCTCCTCAGGCTTAGAGATAAAGCTTGGTCTTCCTGGAAAACAAATAGGACACAACTCACATTCCAGACTAATCAGGAACTTAGGAATAAAGCAAAAAAAAAAAAATTAAAACAGATAAAGTTAACTACTACACTGAAATACAAGCCAAGCACCACAAAAACCCACAAAGCTTTTGGTCCACAATATATAATATTCTACACCCAGGGAAGATGGGAACCCCACCACCAGCAATAATGCAGACAATATAGCCACACAATTCAACAAGTATTTTACTGAGACCATCCTAGAACTAGTTAAAAATCAAACACCAACTATAAACAATCCCTCTCTCCCAAATCCAAGCATCACATCCACCTTCTCACCACACCAGTAGCTGACGGTCTACCCACAGAATACTTAAAGCTAACAGCAGATGGCATAGCATACCCTGTATCAATACTAATCAACCGTTCAATAGCTGAACAGCAGGTGCTTTTCATTTGGAAAACTACTTATATTATTCCCCTACATAAGGACGGACCATCAACCGAGCTTAACAACTATCGACCTATTGCAATATTGTCACCGCTATCTAAAATTCTAGAATGAGTAATTCATAAGCAGGTCACAGACTACCTACTTAACAAACTCCTCACCAATACCTAGCACGGTTTTAGGCCATTCCATAGTACAACAGCAGCATTATTGTCATTTTCTGACACCATCAATCTTCACAAGAGCCACAATCACTATGCCTCTTCTATCTTCCTGGACCTGTCAAAAGCATTTGACATGGTCTCCCATACCCACATCCTTAACACCCTTACAGACTTACATTTGTGTAATACCACCCTTGCATGGTTCAAAGATTACCTAACAGGATGTCAACAAGCAGTCTCAATGCAACAGACCCTACCACCTTTATTACCAGTTGAACTAGGAGTTCCCCAAGGCTCTATACTAGGCCCACTCCTATTCTCAATATTTACTAACAACCTCCATCTGGCAACCACTCATCCATCACTCATACAATATTCAGATAACTCAACTCTGATATTTTCTACACCCTCACTACTAGAACTTCAGACACTTACTCAGAAAGCCTTTCCTGAAGTTGAGTCCTGGATAACAAATGTTAATTTAATCTTAAACCCTTCTTCTTCTTTTGGCTGCTCCCATTAGGGGTCGCCACAGCAGATCAACTGTTTCCATTTCTTCCTGTCCTCTGCATCTTTCTCTGTCACACCTACCACTTGCATGTCCTCTCTCACCACATCCATAAACCTTATCTTAGGCCTTCCTCTTTTCCTGTTACCTGGCAGCTTCATCCTTAACAACTTTTTCCCAATATACTCTGCATCACTCCTCAGCACATGTCCAAACCAATGTAATCTTGCCTCTCTGGCTTTGTCTCCAAACCTTCCAACCTGGGCTGACCCTCTGATATACTTATTCCTAATCCTGTCCATCCTCGTCACACCCAGTGCAAATCTTAACATCTTCAACTCTGCCACATCAAGTGCTGACTCCTGCCTTTTTGTCAATGCCACTGTCTCCAACCCATATAACATAGCTGGTCTCACTACCTTCTTGTAGACCTTTCCTTTCACTCTTACTGGTACTCGTCTGTCACAAATCACTCCTGATACTCTTCTCCACCCACTCCATCCTGCCTGTACTCTCTTCTTCACCTCTCTTCCACACTCACCATTGCTCTGAACTGTTGATCCCAAGTACTTAAACTCATTCACCTTTGCAACCTCTACTCCCTGCATCCTCACCATTTCTCTATCTTCCCTCTCATTCACACACATATATTCTGTCATAGTCCTGCTGACCTTCATTCCTCTTCTCTCTAGAGCATATCTCCACCTCTCCAGGGTCTCCTCCACCTGTTCCCTACTCTGACTACAGATCACAATGTCATCTGCAAACATCATAGTCCACGCGGACTCCTGTCTGATCTCGTCTGCCAACCTGTCCATTGCAAATAAGAAAGGGCTCAGAGCTGATACTTGATGTAATCCCACCTCCACCTTAAACGCATCTGCCACTCCCACTGCAGACCTCACCGCTGTCACACTACCCTCATACATATCCTGTACCACTCTTACATACTTCTCTGACACTCCCGACTTCCTCATACAATACCACAACTCCTCTCTAGGCACCCTGTCATATGCTTTCTCTAAATCCACAAAGACGCAATGCAACTCCTTCTGACCTTCTCTGTACTTCTCCATCAACACTCTCAGAGCAAACATCGCATCTGTAGTGCTCTTTCCTGGCATGAAACCATACTGCTGATCACTAATCATCACCTCCCTTCTTAACCTAGCTTCCACTACTCTTTCCCATAACTTCATGCTGTGACTGATCAGTTTAATCCTTCTGTGTTTACTACAGCTCTGCACATCACCCTTATTCTTAAAAATTGGTACCAAAACACTTTTTCTCCATTCCTCAAGCATCCTCTCACTTTCCAAGATTTCATTAAACAATCTAGATAAAAACTCCACTGCCATTTTACCTAAACACCTCCATGCTTCCACAGGTATGTCATCGGGACCAACAGCCTTTCCGTTCTTCATCCTCTTCATAGCTATCCTTACTTCTTCCTTGCTAATCCACTGCACTTCATGATTCACTATCCGCACATCATCCAACCTTCTCTCCCTCTCATTCTCTTCATTCATCAACCCCTCAAAGTACTCTTTCCATCTGCTCAACACACTCTCCTCGCTTGTGAGTATGTTTCCCTCATTATCCTTTATCACCCTTACCTGCTGCACATCTTTACTAGCTCGATCCCTCTGTCTAGCCAATCGGTACAGGTCCTTTTCTCCCTCCTTAGTGTCCAACCTTTTATACAACTCTTCATACGCCTTATCCTTAGCCTTCGCCACCTCTCTCTTTGCCATGCACCTCATCTCCTTAATTTAATCTTAAACCCTAAAAAGACCAAACTATTAGTATTTTCTCTCAACAAAACTCATTCCTCCCCTAACACTTTCTACATCACCTCTCATAACAATACCTACATAATCCCTTCAAAGCATACTAAGCTACTAGGAATAGAAATTGACCATAAACTCAGATTTGACATTCATATATCTCAGACAGTTAAAAAAGTACACAAAAACTCGGTACCCTACATAGAAACAAACACTACTTCACAAATAATACCAAAATAGCCATTGCCCAATCCCACCTACTCTCCACCTTATATGCAGCACCCATTCTCACTAACCTGAAGAAATCTGACTTACAAAAACTTGAAACCTGTTACAATAAAATAGCAAGATTTGCCACAAATTCTCCAGCTAGATCTCATCATTGCCTAGCACTCAAACAGCTAAGAATTGCCCCAACTCTTACACTATACACAAATCTCAATGGCCCACAAAATCCTCTCAGAGCTGGAAAAAATACCTGCTCTACAAACTCTTCTTAAATCCTATGCTACTGCCAAAACTCTCCAATCCACCAACCAAAATCACATACAAACTTATATATCCAAAAATCAAGAAGGAGATTCCCTCTCCTCAAACTATATAGGCAAGCTTTGGAATGTCCTTCCAAATGATCTTACCTGCATATCATCACCAAAAACATTTAGACCAGCCTTAAAAAATTACCTCCTTACCAAATGGATCTGCCCTTGCACAACCCCCGGCTGATTAATAACCATGTAGTCTCCACAAGCACCTTTCTACCACACACCTACCACTATCATGCTAAATAAGTAAAAGTATAACTCTAATACTTGCTTGTTCAACACTATCTTTAACATTCTGTAAATATGAATTTCTTTTTAATGACTCCATTAAACTTATCACTAATAATGTGATAGCTGTTGCTGTGAGTCTTACTATAAATCATGTATAAAATGCCACTAGTGACTTGTTGTTCCTATAACATTAGAATGATATTAAATACTCTATGAGTGCCTAGCCTTGTGATTTGTACAAAATATAACTATGCAATAGTTTAGATTATTCCTACTTAGCATTTCTTGACTTGTATTAGAGAGATGCAATTATACAGCCAAACTGGAGGCTAAGCTCTCTCAACCCAAGACTGGACCAGGCAGTCAAGAGGAGAAGGGAATTACTTGCATCACACCACCAGTCTCACATAGACATATGAAACCAGCACTGGCAAAAAATACACATAAATACACAAAAACATACTCAGAGGCTCTAAACAAAAATTTGCAAAAGCAACAGAGACCTCCAAAGCAGACATCCAAGCAACCTCCACCCCCCAACACAAACCATGAAACACATATTTCACAAAACCAGTGTGCCACACAATCACAGCCCTTAAGGCAAAATAACATACCCAACACACTAGTAATAGATGACTCTATAGTCAGGCACACTGACATCCCATTCACTAGGCTGAACAAGGAGAAGGTTATTGTTAGCTGCCTGTCAGGTGCCAGGATCCGCCACATAACACAAGCACTCAGGTCACTCCAGAACAAGTACAAATATGACTCTGTCATTGTCCATGTTGGTGCGAATGACCTCAGCCGTGCCTCCCTGGACTACATGAAAAGAGACATGGAGGAGCTCTCTGATCATGTAGCCCAGGCTAGTATGACCCTGACCCTGAGTAGCATCCTGCCCTTACCAAGAATGATACCATGGTATAGAGAAAAAATTATCAATTTCAACAATTGGCTAAGCTTCTGGTGTCATTCAAAGGGGATCCAGTGTCTGTCAGCCTGGGATGACATGCTCGACAAGTCATGCTGCTTTGCTAGAGACGGCTTGCACCTGTCACCCTTAGGCTTTCGAATACTGGCCAAGGCTCTTGCCACCCCCATAGTGCCTTTTTTAGGCCAGGCTCAAAAGACAAACCCACCGCTGTAAATAGCACAAGTAACAAAAAACTGAGGGTAATGCTGCTCAATGCCAGAAGTCTAAACCACAAAATGCATGCACTCGAGGCACTCCTCAGTATGGAGAAAATCGATATATGTGCAGTAACAGAAACCTGGTTTAAGGCTCCAGAGAGTACCCCAGCACTACCAGGCTACAACTCATACCATACATTTCAGCCACAAAACCCAGACCGAAATACAAAAGGTGGGGGAGTATCCATATTCATCAAGGATACCCACACACCCAGGTTAGTGGCACAGCACGATGCTTCAAAGATCATCCACGTGCAACTAACAATGGGCAAAACTGCTATTCAAATTATAGCTTGCTACAGATCACCCACCATGTCCCAGGACCCCCACAATGCATTCCTGGAAACACTGGGAAACATAAAGGTCCTACCAAACACCCTGATATTGGGTGATTTCAGTTATCCAAACATTAACTGGGAGAACTACTCAAGTATGAACTCCCTGGCCCAACATTTCCTAGAATTTATAAACTCAAACATCCTGGATCAACTGGTTAACACCCCCACCAGAGGTGACAACATATTGGACCTGGTCATCGCCAACATGGGTGACCAGTGTTCCACACCGGAGGTCAACCCCTCGCTGGTTAGATCTGACCATAAACTAATCACTCTGGATATCCACATTCTGCCACCAGCCCCGGTCAAAGAAACCACCGTGAAAAACTTTTCAAAAGCAAACTTCACGTTACTTAAGACCAAGGTGGGAAGTTTCAAAGCCCTCATGCTAAAGGATAACGCTGTCCAAGCTGAAAAATCCTTTACTAATGCACTCTACGGGCACCTATAAGAATGCATGGATCATGCTATCCCAAACAAAACCAAGACTCACTCCTCCAAGAAAAGGAAACCAGTCTGGTGGACCCCTGCCATAAACAAGCTATACAATAGAAGGAGGAAACTAGTACAGAAAAGAGTAAAATCCCAAGAAGGGAAGACATCCCTGATCAGTATCAGCAAGAAACTACGTTCCTTCATAAAATCATCCAAGGCTAGCTTCGAAAGAAAAATTGCCATGGACTCCAAAGATAACCACAAGGCATTCTTTAGCTATGTCAAGAATCTAAGTGGCAATTCTCAGATCTGCTCGGAGTTAGTGCAGAATGGCACAAAATACACTGAACTGACCGATATAGCCAACATCCTGGCAGACAGGTTCAGTGCAAATTTCACCCCCCTCTCACCCCCAAAAGGGCCCATAACTATACCAGAAGAATGTAGTGCCCCTGAAATCACAGACACTCAGGTTAAAACAGCCCTTTCCAAAGCCAAAACACAGCATCAGTGGGACCGTACGGTGTCCCAGGCTGCATCCTACACGAGCTGAAAGATGAACTAACCCCTCACTTAAACACACTGTTTAAACTCAGCCTCTCCACAAGCTATGTGCCCACAGAGTGGCACACAGGTATGGTTATTCTGCTCCACAAAGGTGGAGCCACAATAGACCGCGGGAACTATCGCCCTATAAGCCTGACTAGCTTGGTCTGCAAAGCTATGGAGCGCATCATCATGGATCTCATTAACAAAGACATTGGAAACCTCCAAACCCTGGACCCTACCCAGTTCGACTTTGTTAAGGGCAGATCATGCTTCCTAAACCTGGTGGACTTCTTTGAGACAGTTACCAAGGTTATAGACGAGGGAAAGGTGGTCCACACAGCCTACCTAGACCTCACAAAGGCCTTTGACACCATTCCCCACTCAGGTATTATAGACAAGCTCACCAGCCTGAATATAAACCCCTACATCACGAGATGGGTTGCCAACTGGCTCACAGACAGAACCCACATGGTAAGAGTTGCAGGAGCTAGGTTTGACTCTAAACCTGTTACAAGTGGCATTTCCCTGGGCTCAGTCCTAGGACCCCTCCTTTTCGGCATATACTTCTCAGAGGTACAGACAAGCACAGGAGGACTATGGCTCACCAAGTTCGCAGACGACTGCAAACTAGGGGCTATAATTGACTCTCCAGCTGACACAGACATCCTCCAAAAGGGCCTCACTGAGACAGATACCTGGTGTCAAAACCATGGTCTCAAGCTAAATGCCAAAAAGTGCATAGTCATCCCCTTTGGAAAAAACAAAGTACCCACAAACTACCACATAGGTGGTAGCCCCCTAAATACGGAAGACGTAATAAGGGATCTGGGGACCCAAGTAGCCAAGTAGATAGTAACTTCTCCTTTGATAATCACATTGCCAAAGTGGTTAGAAAATCCTTCTATGTGGCCCAACTAATCACAAAAGGGTTTGCATCCAGATCAAAAGAGGTTTACCCCAGGGATCACTTCGCATCACTCATCAGACCCATCATAGAGAACAATGCCCCATTTGGGTTGTAGCTTACAAGACACCTGCAACAACTGGAAAAACCACAGAAGTTCCTCACCAAGAGGATCACTGGTCTCAAGCAGATGCCCTATGCAGCTCGACTGAAGAAACTCCAGCTGTACTCGGTTGCATACCGCCTACTCAGAGGTGATCTCTGCCTGACATACAAGGCCATGTCCAACCCAGAATTGATGGACATGCTCCACCTAAAGAAAACCATATCCCCTTGAGCCACACACTCCAGGGATCTAAACCTCACCACAACAATAAATAGGACGTGCTGGAGGAATAGATTCCTGTCCCAGAGACTTCCCATGCTCTGGAACAAGATTCCAGTCTACATTAGGCAGAGCTCCTCACTAACCCTCTTCAAGAGAAACCTTGACGAGTGGATGGGAAATAGAAAGTTTACCCCAGGGATCACTTCAATGGCTCTGCTGGACAGATGCACAAGGAACTAATCTAAGGGGGCGGTGAAAGCCAACACATTCCGGCTAGGCTTATAAATGCCTTCCGGCAGATAGCCTAGTACCTACCTATGAACCTATTTCTGTGCCATATGTGTATAAAATTGTGCTTCTTATTCTGTATTTTACTGTTATAACTGGAGCTTTTCTCCCCGGGCCTCCACTGAAAAAGGACATGTCTCCAGTTGGACTACCCCAGTTAACAAATGTAAAATAAAATAAATAAAATAATAAATAATAGGTTTAGCTCCTCGTTAATTATGCCTGATTCTGGAGCACTCGTATGATCAGATCATCTGTGCAATGAGTGCAGAGGAAGATGTGGAGATTTATTCTTAATTTATACTCTACGGCCAGTTTTGTTAAGGCGCATGTCATGTTATAGTTACACTGCTTACCAATGTGATGCACACTATTAAGATACTAACTGGTCATGTTATAGTTACACTGCTTACCAATGTGATGCACACTATTAAGATACTAACTGGTCATGTTATAGTTACACTGCTTACCAATGTGATGCACACTATTAAGATACTAACTGGTCATGTTATAGTTACAATGCTTACCAATGTGATGCACACTATTAAGATACTAACTGGTCATGTTATAGTTACACTGCTTACCAATGTGATGCACACTATTAATCTCCTATCTAACTGTAACTACAGCATAATGTTAAAATGGAATGCTGATCTCCAGCATTCAGAACATTATAACTACATCTTTTGACTATAGCACACAGGCATTTATCATTCTGGGCAATAACTACTATAATATAACAACTGCAAATACTAGCCACTAAAATTTCAGACATTCTAACGAAATACTTAAGAAAACTGAAAGTTTAGGGTCTAAGCAGTGAGGATGGGCATGGGTGGTCATTGCCAGTTTGCCCATCCTGAGAGAACGAAGAGGCTCTGGCTCATCATAATGGTGACACCTAGGGGAAGTATTAGGTGATACTCAGTGAAGTTCAAGCCACCAAAGCCCATGTTGTCATGGTGCTTATCCCCAGTAAAACTCAGGGAAATCCAGTGAGCAGAGGAATACTTCCCCTTGAAGGACAGCAGTTGTAGACTCAGAGAAGCCGCTTAGGTAGACAGGATACTCCCAAAGGGGAGACAGAGTGGAGGAAACCTTTCAGGACTAGTGAACTGGCCCACTCCCAACCACCTGACTCTCACTGTGTAACAGAAATATGTATCAAGATTCCCTGGCAGGGATGAATGGGCCATCATGTTCTCTCCCAGGCCAGCACTGCCAGTCTCCCATGTCATGAGAATGAATGGGCCAACTGGACGTCAAAAGTACAGGCATCAGCAAAGTCCTAGAAGGATACAAAACATGAAAAAGAAACTTGAAAGCTGTATTTTTAAATACAACAGTTTTTCTGTGGTCCGTAGACTATAAGAAATAATTATGACTATCCATCTGATAGCCACTTACTGAATATTCACTGCAGTGTACTTGCTAAATAATAATAACTTCTCTGACTATATTTCTAGTGTCATTATTAGTTAACAGCTGCAATTTTTAGAATGTTTACTGACTGGTTATCAGCAGTAAAGTGGACATTATTCTTTAAAATACTTCTATTTGAAATTTATTCAACTTGTTTATATCAGGACTATATTTTTAATTTTGCCAAGGCTTTTCTGTTATATAATATTTATGGCCCCATGCCTGCTGACTATTTGGCTGCCACCACTCACTTATCTAAGCTATTCATGGTGAGGTCATCATTCAAGTAGCAATGATGACCTCACCATGAACAGCTTGGATGAGTGGGTGGTGGCAGCCAGATGGTCAGCAGGCATAGGGCCAGAAATATTATATAATAAAAAAGCCTTGGTGAGCTGCAAAGACTTATTTCAAGTCTAATCGCTCCCATAGTTCCTGACATGAAGGCTTGGTATGCATGCTCCTACCCTAGCAACATGAAGGTTACTGCACAGAAGTAGCTTGGTAAAGTCAAGCATGTCCCAAACCCCAAGTGCCGAACATTGTACTCTTCTCTTCCTCTCCCTCTCCAGAAGGTTTGACAGTTCAGATAATTGTCATAAAAATAAGAATCAACAGTCAGACACTGACTGCAGTTTAGCCTGTAAACATATCCAGATATGTACTTCTGAAGATTTATTTATTTATTTATTAACTTTCTTGGCCAGTTATGTGGTTGCATCCACAGACCATTTTCAGCCATGACTTGGGCCAGTTAGGCATTGACAAGTTTCAGCAGACAATTACAATTCTTTGTTATTTGTACAGTTCAAAGGGCTTGACAGTTCATTCGCTGAACAAGAATTGTGTGACGTACGGAAGGTGAATATAGATAATAATGATACAGTGTGAGTAGGTTACTTGTACAGGTCAGACAGTGTGGTAGTTCATTTGAAGAACTACAATGGACTGACGTGGAGGATGCAATTAAATACCCATGACAATGATACTCTCCGAGGTAGTTTACAATTTAAAGAAAGCAGCATATAGTTTTATACAAACAAGATCTAAAAGAGATTAAAGAAGGAATAAAAACCAATATTTACATATGTGCAACGTGTATCAAACTAGCTGTACTAATGCAGTTTATAAATAAAATTAAAAAAAATGGTGTTTAGCTGTGTGAATATGAGATTGTAGCCACAGACCTGATTTAGCCATTGTCAAAACATTGGCGCATGTATTCATTACTAAGAAATAAAAGTAGCTCCTTTTTGAAAGTACTTAATTCCTGATGTTCTTTTGATATTTTGAGGTAGTGAGATCTACACTGCAGGTGCAAGCTTTGAAAAGGCTTATTCACTCGCTGCCTTGTTAAAATGGAGTCTTGACAAAGAGACAGCATTGTCTGTAGAGCAGTGTGGGGAAGAGTTTGACTGCCTGTGTCGCAATGCAAGTGCTAGAGGTGGGAGGTATGAGTAGTGAGTTCCTCTGAATGTCAATCAGACAAGAAGGAGAGTAGCCTTAGCAGTTACTGGTAGAAATTTCAGTGGATTTCCAGAAAGTACTAATAATAAAAACTATGAAATGGTTATTTAGGTAATCTCTACTGCAAAAAAAGAAGGCCTGGCTATATACTTCAGGCGGCACATGCACTGTTTTTACACCTTCTCAAGTTCAAATGTGGAGATGCTTCCAGATTCCTGCATTTGCCTTATCTGCATCACCAGGATGCACAATTAAAAAATGTAATACTAGTAAATTTGCTCTGTTAGCTGCTGACATGGCATCCTCAGTTAAGTCATGATTTCAGCCAGCATACCTCATAATGCTTGATGTGGAGTATATGAGGTGCATTTTTTTAGTTTGAGAAGAGACTTAGTGACATACCAAAAACCTGTCCTGACATTACTTTCTGAATGCTGTCTCCTTCACTGAGATTTAACATGCAATATTAAATTGCCCAAATGTGAATATGAATATGGCTGAGGAGATAGTCCAATGGTTTTTACATTTAAAAGACTTCCAGTTAGCACTGAAGGTTGTTTTGGTTACCCCAGCCTTCTGTATATCCAATGCTGACTTTAAATCTGAAAGTCAGTCTCCAGTCTGTTACTGTGCCAGATATAGCTACTGAGAGAAAGATTCCCATTAAAATGACAGATGTTTTCTAAATGTAGTAGGACAATATAGGCTTAATATCAATTATCCCTGTCACTCTAATGAATCTGTCACAAAAAGATCCATTTTTGATTACTAAGATACCATTCCTGATATATTCCAAGATGGCCACCGACTAGTCTAGTCCTTACTCTCTGAGCTCCTCACAGCTATTTAACTTTTGTTTTTTTTTACAACTTTACATCAACCTTTTTCCTCAAATTTTTATACTAAAAGATTTTATAAATCTTTTTCTACGCATTTGGATTATTTTTTCTTCTGGAATTATTATCCTGGGATTTATTTTACCTCAGAACATTCTTGGTCTCTCTGCTGCTGGGACTCCTACTGCTCCAGTCTGTTCCTGGTTCCTGGTATCCTGTTAACTGCATTCCATTTCTGGGCATGGCTACAAAATCTGACTCCATGGAGACTCAGCCTACAAAGGCCAAATATACTTCAATGCTCTCTCCTGAAAAGATTCAGGTTCAAAAAGACTGAAATCATCTAGACAACCTACAGAAACTTTTAATGTAAGTAATAAAGATTTAAATGGCTCAAATTTCCTTTTAGAAGAACTAAAAATAGCATTAAAACCAATCCAAAGTGCTATACAAAACTTTTCAGAACAGTTTGCAGACTTTAGTAAATCTTTAAAGCAAATAAACAATAGTATTGTTACTATTGAAAATAAAATCTTAGCTTTGGAGGTTAAAACAGACTTATTGGAAAGTGACTTTAAATCTAGAGATAAAACTGTTTCAGATTTACAAGCTAAAATATTGGATCTGGAAGCAAGGAGTCAAGAAATAACATCATTATTCGTGGTTTACCTGAATCTTATGACAATAAAAACTTGTTATCTGTGACTAAAAATATCTTTGAAACACTGTTAAATTGTGAAGCTTCTTCAAAATCTATAATTGTAGAGAGAGCACACAGAGCACTGCACAAAGCAAGATTCTTCCACACCAAGGTTAATTTATACTAAGTTACTAAACTTTCAAGACACTTTCCAGATCCTAGAAACTGCTAAAACAAAGAAACAATTCATATGGAAGTCTCACAAACTATCATTTTCCCAAGATCTTCCTGCACAGATCAAATTAAATAGACAAAAACTAGCCCCTATTGTGCTGACTTGATAAAAGAGGGATTAGATTTGAATGGCATATCCTAATACCTTGTCTTTCACAGCTAATGACAAAAGATTTGTATGTTCAGATCCTAAAGATGCAAAGACATTTTCTTAAAACATTTAAAAGCTTCCTGACACTGTATCTTAATATTCTACTGTTAAAGAACTACAATAAGGTTTGATCTTTTCTTTTCTTTAATCTGACAGTATTTGTGTTACATGATTTGTAATTCTGGTGTGACATAATTATATTACCTTAAGAACTTGTCATGTAATTTACACATGATGGATTTGGTGTGACAGTGTGCAGTGACAGGATATATGCTTGTTAGATTTGTGTGGATTAATAGAAGCATTTTAATTCCTGTATTTACTTTTTCTCTTTTCTCACATATGCTTGCTGTGTAAATAGATAATATGTTAATTATACTACAAGCTTTGGAGTTACAGCCTTCTGTGTAAGCTAAATGATTTTTGGAGGAAAAACATTCCATCTCAACATTCTAGCAAGAAAATCTTCCCTCAGAGTTCCAGCTGATGCTCTGCATGAACATGTGCACACTACAGTCTCTCTGAGATGGATGGTGATGTCATCATTTGTGAGGAAAGAAGGACAGTTTCAAATACACAAGTCTGCTTGTTTTCAACAAGTATTCAATAGCACTAACTTTTTAATAGATCTGGCTATTATTTAAAGTGTTTTCTCTTCATAAATGAAGGTTGCTTTTAAATTTAAACAGATTCATGTCACATAATATATTCAGTGACTTTTAGTGTGTCTGCATGACTTCAAAGCAAGCTGCTACTTTCATAAAGCAGAGTGAAAATGTTTCTGGAAACAAATGAACAGGTTAGTTTTATATATTAAAATTCTAAAGGATGTGTAAAGAAATGAACATATTTTCCTATTCAGAATATTTTTTCATACAATATTTTATATTATACTGAAGTGTTTAATTTGACAAATGTTACAAAGTATACCTGTTCTCTGCTCTCTCTCTCTTCTCAGAGGCTGGATGTGATATTTATGATTAGTAGTTTATGTTTAAGAAAGCCTTTACTTATTTGAAAGGTTTGAAATAACTATCTTTAATATGATTAGCTGAATCTACATGTATATATTTAAGCCCTTAGATTTACTGCATTTAGCTTGCTTGTTTCTGTTTTAATTAGATGTTCAAAATGTTTACTTTAAAAGCCTTGTCTTTTCATGCTGTTTTGCTATGTTACATCTATAGCTTAGAAGAATAGTATGGCTACATAACCTAACAGAGTCATTAGTAAAATATTCAAAAAGTAGATTTAAAATTATATGTATGCACATTGTTGTACATTCAGTCCAATATATATGATGCTGTTTAAGTTACTATTTAATAATATAATTATACTTTATTCATGTATATTAACTAGTGTTAAAACCTTACAGCTTATAATATTTCATTTTGAATAGTTCCTGTACTATTATTATCTAGTTAATAGATGCATCTCCAGACTGAATTGTTTTTCATTTTGAGATATGGTTGCTTGGTAGTTGTTTTTTGCTTTATTTGAACTATAACTAAATACTCATTCTACAGGTATTAGTGCTTTTATCATACTAATGGTCATGTTGATTAATGAAATTATCACTAAAGTACTAAAGAAGGTTCAGTAGATAGTGCATGACTATTATCTTTAGTTCAGTAATGCTATGCTTATTTACTTATATTATAATGATACCAGTTGGTTTTGTTATACTTATATATGTTATCTTACATATCTTTCAGTTTTAATTGTATTACCTCTTATGATAGAGTGTTCTAGTTAAGCAGAGTGTGATTTATTTATTATTTACTTGTTTCTCTTTCTCTTGAAATACTTGAGGAAATACATTTAATCACTATAAATTTCAATTTAAGGATAGGAGCTTTAGATTAGTATTAGAAGTAGGGATTAAGCATGTTGGACGTCTTGAAATTAGTTAATTTTGTATATATTTTTAGTAGTATTACTCGGACTTTATGTTATGTTAGGCTTCCTTTGAGTAATTTGTATTCTAACTTGAGGTTATTATTATCTATAATTACAATGTTTTTTCATGTTCTTCTGCTCTTCCTTTATCACAGGGGATTGGTGGGTAGGCACTAGGGTTAGGATAAAGGTTATTATTATACAGTTCATGGTTCTTAAAAACTTTTTCTTTTTTTTCAACAAATGTTATTTGATGACTTGCTTGAATACTTAAAGACTGTTTTTTTTTATTTTTTTCTTCTTCTTTTTAATGTTGTGTTGGATTTGCACCTTGAGTTCACTTTTATAGCATCAATAATGATTATACTTGTAGAATATGCCTGTTGACATAATTTTAGATTCTTGGAATGTTAGAGGCATTCAAGATAAAGCGAAAAAGTCACTATTATTTCATATGATCTTTAAATCACAGGCTAACATTTGTTTTATTCAAGAGACCCATATTTCACGTATTGATCGGAATAAAGAGTTAAAAAAAAATGGATCAAAAAGATTATAGCTTCAGGTGACTCATCTAACTCCAGAGGTGCAGCTATAATCATTAAACAAAAATTCATTGGGAATATTATTGATGAGAAATTTGATGATGAGGGAGGTGGTGCTTATTTACGCTTCTATTGCTGGTTTGGACAAACCCTTATTAATTTTTAATCTATATGGCCCATGTAATTCACAACATTTGTTCATTTTAAAAATTTACAATATTCTTGCATCCTATAAGGATCATCATATTATAGTGGGTGGTGACTGGAATGCAGTTATAAACCCTGTAATTGATCGTTCCGCTCCACTGTCACCTATAATCTTCAATCTACTCTGGCTCTAAATGATTTGATGACAGAATATAATTTAATAGATCCTCTCCACTGTTAAAAATATAAACAAGAATGATATATATACTTATTATTCTAAGTGCTATCATTCGTGGTCCAGATTAGACTTCTTTCTAATTTCAGATTATATTTCAAAATATATTGTGGACTTTACTACAGAACCCAGATTCTTTTCGGATCACTCAAGAATTTCACTAAAATTGAACATAAAACCCAATATCAAAAATAAAACTATGTTTAATAAGTGGACCTTAAATAATAACTTATTGTCAAATGAAGATATTTGCAAACAAGCTTCAGAAATCCTAAATGAAATGGTGAATAGTCTTGAATCATCAGACATTCCTTATGACATACAATGGGCTGCATGTAAAGCAAGATTAAGAGGTTTATTTATTAGTAAAGCTGCTTTTTCAAAAACAATACTTTAAGAAAGAGGAATTCTTAAAATCAAGAATTTCTTTGTTGGAAAATCATCTTAGTCTGAACTATGATGCTACTTTAGAAAAACAAATTTTGATTGTCAGAAAGATTTAATTCTGCTTCACCAAAATAACCTCTCCTTAGCTGAACAAAAGCTACTTGCTTCATATTCAGAGTGGGTCCAGGTTCCTTCTAAATTGTTAGCGAATTATTAAAGTTAACTTCAGAAATCCAAATATTACATCTTTATCTTATAATAACAGATTATATAATACTGATGAAGAGATTATTCAACTTTTCACCTCTCTTTACACTGAGTTATATTCAGGTTCTTCTAATTCTGTTAAAGATAATCACTCAAAACTCTTTTAGACTCTTTGCAATTCCCTAAACTTAATGATAATCAGCAAAAACTACTTTCTACCCCTATATCGGTACAAGAAATCTCGGATTCAATAGATAATCTTAAATTGGGTAAATCTCCGGGACCTGATGGTTTTACTCCAGAATTTTCAAAACTTTCAAATTGGTAGTTCTTCCCTTTCTATTTAAAGTTTACAATCATATAAGAGTTAATGATATCTCAGATATTCATTGGAACACATCCAAAACCATTCTAATTCTAAAAAATAATAAAGATAAATCTGACCCAGTAAATTATAGACTCATTTCTTTAATTAACGTGGATATTAAGATTCTGTCATCTATTCTGGCTAACAGATTGAAACGGATTTTACCCTCAATTATCTCGTCAGATCAATCAGGTTTTATGTCTCAGAGACATGCTTGGGATAATACTCTATCTTTAGAGACTATACTTCATCTCATTAAGAAAAATCCAAACCCTATATATGCTTTGATTATAGATGCATCAAATGCCTTTGACAGAGTATGTTGGAACTTTCTATTTCAAACTATGTTATGTTTTAATATTCCCTTATTCTTTATAAATTTTTAAAAGTTTTATACAAGAATATGTTTACTAGACTATACATTAATGGTCAATTTTCTGCTCGGATAAAGATCACTAAAAAAACAAGACAGGGTTGTCCATTGTCCCCTTTTCTTTCAACATTTACTTAGAACCTTTGCTATTGTTTATTACTCAAAATACTTTTCATAACATCCCTAGAATTCTTAATACTAATATTCATTTCTCTGCTTTTATGGATGATTTAGTAATCTACTTTCAAACTCCATTATCTGATTACAGAAAAATAATGAATTCTATTGATTATTTTTCTTTGGTTTCCAACTATCTTTTAAATTCTACAAAAACTCATATTTTTCCCTTAAATCATTTAGCACACAAATCTTTTTTGTTTCCAGCCGATCATTTTCAGTTTACTTATAATATAAAATATTTAGGAATCAATTTAGAACACAATAATAAATCTTCCTTTCAAAATAATATTAATAAATTATGGAACTCTATATTGTCTGATATGGACAGATGGAAGCATCTAAACCTTTCATTTCTTTCAAGGGTGGCCATTATTAAAATGAATATTCTGCCTAAATTTCTTTACCAATTCTCATCATCTGATCAGATAATTTCAAAAATTTTTTTGAGTCTGTAAATAAAGCTTTGGCAAAATTCATATGGTTCCCTAAATCTGTTAGAATTTCCTATTCTAGATAGGCATTTTCAAGGACAAGGGAGGTTTGGGTTTACCTAATCTTTATCTCTATTATTTGATTGTCTCATCCAATAAACTTCTTACTATCTCTAAATTCAATAACACTTCTTATCCAAATCACTCTTTATGGATAAAATTATGGTATAATTATGTCATTTCTAATAATTTAAATCCTGAAGCTATTCCCTTTATCTCTCTGGATAGTTTATTTATTAAAAATATATCTACAGTATTTAAACAAAAGATTAGAGATTTCCAAACCTTACTCAAAATGTGTAAACTAGAAAAGATCTCGCACCATGTTCAGCCAATTCATCTAAACCCAAATATATTATTGGACAATAAACTTTTGAACTTAACAAACTATCCTTTAATTAAAAATCTAAAAGTAGGAGATGTTTTGAAATATCTTGACTTGCCTTTATCTGACTGGCGTAAGTTATTGAAAGTAAACTGGAATTATTCACCAATTCTTACACAACTAAGAGCAATAATTAAAACAAATTTGTATCTCTGGTCCCCATAGACTCACAATTGAAAAACCTTAACACGATTATCAAAATACTTTCATCATCTGATAAAATGCTCTCAAACTCATATAAATTAATTAATTCTTTAATGATGGACCACAACTGTCTTTTATCTAATGTTTGGTTGAATTATAATTCCCAATTGTCAGAATCTCAGAAAGTCCTGGCTATTAGACACACTAAGGAATTTATCCCTTTTAAAAATTAGCATACACACAATTAATGATTAATAATGATGCCTACTTTACCCCAATCAAATTAAACAAATTTAACCCAAATAAGTCCCCTTCGTGTTCATGCTGTTCTCATCCCCAAGCAGACCTCCTTCATATTCTATGGTATTGTCATTTTCTCACAGATTGTGGACATCTTTGAAAGTCAGACTGCAGAAAATGGGATATCAAAATCCACGTTGGCGGGAATTTGCTATTCTACATATTCCATTGATTCATCTTTCAAAAGTTGATATTCATGTTATCATTTTTATTTGCTCATTACTAAAACTTTATATAATACAAAATTGGATTGATCATTCTAAATTAAAATGGGTTACTTTCCAGAAAATGGCTTTTAAATTTATTGATGCTCAAAGATACTTAGGTGGAAGTCCAAAAAAAAGCTATTAGAAAGGTTGTGTTAGAAAAGGTTCTAAACATATTAAATAGTTAATGTTAAATATTTTTTTTTTTTTTTCTCTCAGGTTGCCTAACTTGTATATAGTGTACATATGGTGTATGTTTTATTTCTAAATAACTTATCAAAATCTCATGAAGGTTGTTATCACTAGATGAATTGTTATATGTTCATTTATGCCTTCTTGTTATGTATAATCTTTTAATTGTCTTGCTATTCGTATAATTAATAAAAAAATTTTTGAGAAAAAAAAGATACCATTCCTTTCTTTGGGTCATGGTGTTATAATCTATTTGAAAATAAACAGGGTTGGGAGGGATGCCTAATGGTTAAGGTGTTTGCCTTACAAACACAAGGTGCAGGGTTTAAGTCTCACAAGGGATAATTGTATAGGCTTAAAATGGCTTTCAAGGGCAGTTAGCTTAGTACTAATCTATGAACCTATGAACAGTTGGGATAAAAAAAAGATCAGTGCTATAAGGATAGAGCACTGACTGGTAACAGCTGGGGTACATTGTGATCTCTGGTTCTGTAGTAAATCTAAGGATAGAGCACTGACTGGTAACACCTGGGGTACATTGTGATCTCTGGTTCTGTAGTACATCTAAGGATAGAGCACTGACTGGTAACACCTGGGTACATTGTGATCTCGGGTTCTGTAGTACATCTAAGGATAGAGCACTGACTGGTAACAGCTGGGGTACATTGTGATCTCTGGTTCTGTAGTACATCTAAGGATAGATCACTGACTGGTAACACCGGGGGTACATTGTGATCTCTGGTTCTGTAGTACATCAATTTTGGTAAAAGGATAGTGGTTGCAGTTCAAGCAATCAATAGGAAGAAGAAGGGTTGTGTCACTCAGTTATTTATTTTTATTTTTTTATATGGAATCCACACTCAAAATCCCCATTGCTGGATAAATAATGTTAACTAAAGCAAATGTGAAGGATGTATTGCACTCACCCCCCCCCAACAGTCAAAAACAAGTACCCAAAAGTGTGAAGCACTCAGTATTTCTGTTATACAGGAAACCATTAGCGACATAAACTTTTCACACAGAGTTTTGTCATGATGACAAGAATTGTAGCTATGGAAGAATGCAGAAATCTGAATTATAGTAGAAGTATGGAAAGTGAGAAATCTGACTTGGCACAAGTTCATGTTTCCTTTACACGAAGCATTCCCATGGCTTCTTCCCTGCCTGCATTCCCTCCTTCCACTTGTTTGTGTGTCCACTGTCTGGGCAGAATTGTGTGTCTTCTATTCTGTGGGATAGTTGATTTATTTGCTGCCCTTCTTCAGCTAATAGATGCCAGATTTCGGAAAGACGTAAGATAAACAGACTTGATAATCCGTACATCTGAAAAATGGCTGAGAAAACGGTTTGAGTTGGCACTCTGTACTTCCCCAAGTTATTGCTTATAAAGATGACAGAAACCTTGCTGTAGCAATAGTTGTGGGTGTTAATCTTTATGGAATGTTAACCAAAATAGGTTTTCCCTTTTATATATTACAGGACTGACCAGGAAATTATCTGTCATCCTCATCAGTAACATGGAGGTGTCAAAGCTGCATCCAAGATAGCATTCACTCCCCATTTACTGGAGGCTTATCTCAGTTAAACTACTGACAATTATAGAAATTACTTGAAATATATAAGAAGAGAGGTTAAGAAGAAAATTAAAATAAATGAAATATAACATCTTAAGGGAAAATTAGAAATATTTTAAAACTCAGTTAAGTGCTGGAATTTAGAAAGGACTACCACAAGCAGTAAACCCTAACATACGCTGCCAACAATGAACAACTGCCCTCCATACCTCTCAACTGTACAGATTTTTGCAGAATGTCTATATTTTTGCCTCATGTGTTTGGTCTGTTTTTCATAAAATTGTTGTTTTCTGGCAAATTAGTGGCAAATCATTAAAGACTGAAGTTAGAAAATAATGACAGACATTTGAGTTTCAGACTTCATATCCTTCAGAAAATTCATGCTAATGCAAAACCTGTTAATCTATCAACTTTCTATGTTTGTAAGAGCAATATTTAAAAATTGTCACTATTTTTGGGCTTTTGTCCCACTTTTCTTTATGGCTTTGCCCAGATTTCATGCTCTAAGAGGTTGAAAGGTAAGGCCCTTTCTGATTCAGAGACAGGCCCACTGCAGTGATTTTACACATTCAGTAGAATGACAGCAGAAGGACAGCAGTAGGCCATCTCATTGGCCATGCTACATGCTAATGATGAATTTAGGGGAGCAGATAATGCTAATTAGCCATGTGCACTCCCCTAGAAATGCATGCAGGAAATGAATTACAGTTAATTGCTCTGCTGCATTAATTTGCATGGTTGGCCCTTATCTGTTTTCCCTGGATGGCCCTCGAACCTCTCCCAGAAACAGCCCACCTGCCGCCAAGTCACCCCTCTTATTTCTAATGGGAGAAAACATGCTCCAGTTAAGTAAAAAGAGGTTTAGCAGAAAAGTAAGTATGTGTATTGGTATGTGTATATGTATGGCAGTGTGTGTGTGTGTGTGTGTGTGTGTGTGTGTGTGTGTGTGTGTGTGTGTGTGTGTGTGTGTGTCTGCAGAGGTATGAATGCTGTCCAATGATCATGTGTGTGTGTGTGTGTGTGTGTGTGTGTGTGTGTTTATATGTATATGAGTGTATGTGTCGGCTGGGGGTGGCCACAGTAAGGGAGACAGTTAGGGGATCAGTAGTATTGGTGTTTTTGTGTGTGTGTTTCTATGGCTGAGTTTGTCTGTGAATACAGTCAAGTTAGGGGTGTCATGTACAGTGAATGTGCATGTGTATGTGTGTGTGTGTGTGTGTGTGTGTGTGTGTGTGTGTGTGTGTGTGTGTGTGTGTGTGTGTGTGTGTGTGTGCGTGTGTGTGTGAGAGTGCTTCTGCCAATGCAATGCAGGGACTGCCAGTGGTACTTACTGCTGAAGTGTTGCTTAGCACTTGCAGTAATTACACCTGATTCAGGGACATTCACATTAGCTAATTATGAGGTGTTCATCATTGTGGCCAAACTAGTATTTGAACTGGATTTTATCAAATCATACAGATCATGCAGACAGCATATGAATCCCAGAGAAGGTGTAACACAGAGGTATGGTGCAGCAGTTGTGTGGGAAGACAATCATACATTGCTGTTCTTTCTGTATATATCTATATGAAATCAAAGAAGAAGTTGCTGATATTTTGTCAGAACAAACTGGGATTTGGTGGGCCTTCCCCTCCTGATCAGGGCACACAGATATCAGCAGTACCCCTTCAACTTACCTAAAAAGAGACACAGGTAGACAACAGTGAACTCTAGAAAGGTGAGGGAAATGATGGAACAGAGGGATATTCCTTATGCAGTACTTCACCTTTTTTTTCTAATGTACTCACACTTACTGGTATCTCTATATAAACAGCAAACAAAAATGAAAAGCTAATGTGACTGAGGATAATAAGGAGTCAAAAAACAGAATTATGTTATCCAATAAAATCAGCAGGACATGCAATCCAACAGATTATATACATATATATATATATATATATATATATATATATATATATATATATATATATAAAGTCCACAATCATATCCAGCACTCGAAATAAATCCATCAGGTCGAGGTGAAAAAAAGGTTTATTAGACAAAATGTCCAACAGAAAGCACAAACCGGTGGCCGGTTTCGCACAAGGCGTCCTCAGTGTGCATCGCTATGTTACAGGAACCCAGATTTAAACACTTATGCGACTGAAGCTATACAAATTTAAAAGTATACACCCTATTTTTTAAAAGTATAAACCACATATAGCCTCAAACACCATAATAAACCTACATATTTTGCAAAAATCCAAAAAGCAAACTTGCTGATATAATTATAATAGTAAAATACTATGCAGAAATATGATTTATAAAAATTGCTTTGAATATGAAATATCAAACCCATGAGGACTAACTTAAACATTTTAGTATCCTGAACATGAATGTGATACAACTTATAATAATTATAATCATACCATATCTAATAATATAACTACACTGCATTGATTCTTCCCAATAGGACATAACAATTGTTACTGTAAATGATGTACTATAATGTAATATAACCCCTGAAAAAAAGAAAAAGAAAAGGTAAAGAAAAAAGGGGAAAAAAATAGAATAGAAATACACAATCACATAAACCATCACCTATGCATTTAATACCCAATAGATTACCTAAGCAAATGTGTATATGATATATGCACTGATAAACAACCATGATACTGAGTATAAGCATGCTGGTATAATATTCCCAAGCTTGTTGTTCTCATAACACATGATATCATATTACCAATGATCATTGAGGCCTGGTTTAAATAAAGCCCCCAAATTAACTATCCACCTCCGTTCTTTCTGTGTTAATAACTGGTGTCTATAATGATCATTGGTATTGTGCATAACTACCATGTCCAACCCTATAAATACAAAATGTGCTTTTGCATGAACCATTTTATGTTTGTACAAGGCACTCCTAGATCTCTGACATTTAATGTCACTAATGTGAAGAGCTATACCTTGTTTAAATACACAAGAAGTCTGTCCTACATAAAATGCTCCACACTGACAGACAGCCATGTAAACTACCCACGAGCTATTACAAGTAATAAGATGTCTAATATCAAACACCTTACTAGTATTCACAGATGTAAAAGACTTGGTTTTAGCCATCAATTTACAGTATTTACATGTTCCACAAAAAGTACTACCTACTATGCTAGTATGAATGACTTTTGTTGATGTACCCTTCTTGAAAGAAGAAAGATTTTGTCCTACACTTTTACCCTTTCTGTATCCAAAATAACATTCTTGATCCACATAATTGGTAAAAAATGCATCTGAGTGCAAAACATGGCAATGTCTGGCTAATATGTTCTTGATACTAGAAGTATTAATGCCATAGGTAGTGATAAACCTAACTTGTTGAGTATCCACCCTGGATTCAGTATCAGTCAACAATGTTGATCTGTCCATTTGGCTAGCCGCCCGGTATGCTTGCTTAATGCAGCTTTTTTTGTAGCCCCCTTTTTTTTAAACCTGTTTTGCAAATCTAGGGCCTGTTTTTCATATGTACTGGTTTGTGAACATACCCTTCTTACTCTCTGGAATTGAGATCCTGGTATATTTTGGATTGTGTGGGGGGATGACAACTACTGGCATGCAAAAACGCATTCTTAGAAAAAGGTTTACGATGTAAATCTGTATACAAAGATCCATCTGTAGATTTACTAACCTTAACATCCAAATATTGCACTGTTTTGTGATCTATATCACCTGTAAATTTAATTCCATTTGAATTCTGATTAAGATATAATACAAATTGCTGCCAGTCAGTAGTATGCCCCCCCACACAACCCAACAATCATCCAAGTATCTCCGCCACATGGTCAACTGTTGTTTAAACTCAACGGGCATAACATAAATATATTGGGCTTCTAAAAACCCCATGAACAGATCAGTATACGTGGGGGCAAACAGAGCCCCCATTGCTGTGTCCCCTTGATCTGTAAATACCACTGTCCATCAAATTTAAAGGCATTATGTTCTAATACTAATCTCAACATCTGAATCAAAAATGACTGCTCTGTTGTACTATACATTCCTGATTGTTGCATCCAAAATTCCACCGCTGCAATCCCACTAGAATGTGGAATGCTGGTGTACAAAGATTGTACATCAAGGGTCCCCAAATATTCATGGGCTGAAACTTGTACATCTTCCATCAATTGTAGAAATTGTTGAGTATCCCGAATTCTAGCTGTTATCAGGACCAATAGCCCTTTTAGCCTATGTTCTAAATATTCTGAAAGGGGTTCAGTTAATGAACCCCTTCCTGCCACTATGGGTCTTCCTGGGGGATTATCCAATCTCTTATGTATTTTGGGAACCATGTAAAAATATTGTGAAACCGGATATTCTACCAAAAGCTGTCTCATAAGTTGTGAAGTAATAATATGTGAATCACAAGCTTCTTTTAGAAACCTGTCAATCTTGTTTTTATATTCAAAAGTAGGATCACTAATTAGGACAGAATAAAACTGTGTATCAGACAATTGTCTATATGCTTCTGTCATATATTGTGCTTTATCCCATATAACCACCGCCCTCCTTTATCAGCACCTACAATTACTATGTTAGAATTATTCATAAGACCCTTCAAAGCTTCTTTCTCTGTAACAGTCAAATTTTGAAAACCTGGACAGAAAACAGTAGATTGATTCAAATATAGGTCTTTTAATACTAACTGTTCAAAGATTTTTATGGTGCTGTGGTATGGGGGCGTAAACTGCGATTTTCTAAATTGAAAAGCACCAGGTTGGGTTACACCAGAAGCATTTTCTTTTTGTGCAAAATAATATTTCAAGTTTAATTTTCTACAAAAACTTTTAACATCATTAATAACATCATATTGTGACACAAAAAAGAAGGAACAAAGCCTAAACCTTTATTAAGCACTCTGAGTTCACTAGAAGAAAATGTAAATCTAGTAAGGTTGATGACTAGATGGTTAATGTCATCAACCACATCCAGACCAATATTTAGGTCTGAATCTGTTGTTGTGACAGATTGTCCTGAAACCTTTTCCTCACAGTCTCTTCTATGATGTTTTTGGCCTGCCCTTCTAAAGGAGTCTTGTATCTTTTAGAAGCTGGTGAAGGAAAATCCTGTGCCTCATTCATTTCTGGTTCAGTATCTGTATTGGATAAGCTGGATGAATATTCTGATACACTTGATGATCTGTCTTGCCTCTTTAAAATAGACTTAACTCGTTTTCTTTTAGGCCTGGGGATTTGTTTGTACTCTATAAATCTCACCCCCCTCTTTTGCTTTTTCCATGTATAAACTGTTGCCTTTTTAAAGTCGTTTACATCCCGTTGATACTTATTCATTTTTCTTTTACACAGTTCCTTATCATATTTTTCAGTATCTGTAACCAACTGTGTATACAGATTTTGATATTCAGGGGTTGTTACAAATTCTTGAATACGTTCAAAACACTGTTCAAGTTTGGATACCATTTCAGGTAGTTGTTTTTCATAATGTTCCACAAGCATCTTTAAAAACATGCTGGAAGCTGTTACCTGTATGGCCCTCCATTTTAACATAAACTCATCATCATTATTACCTAATCCTGGCTCCACATACACTCTGAGCCCTCTTGGTATGATGCTATTTGCTAAATAAGCCTTTAAGAGTTTACAATGCCATACACACCATCGCACCCTTTTAGATGCCTTGGTCAATTGCCCAAATGTATCCACAACATTTACTTGTCTTGTCCCACTATGATTTTGTAAAGAATCACGTTCAACATGAGCAGTCAATTTTTATGTCCTATTGGGAAGAATCAATGTAGTGTAGTTATATTATTAGATATGGTATGATTAGAATTATTATAAGCAGTATCATATTCATGTTCAGGATACTAAAATGTTTAAGTTAGTCCTCATGGGTTTGATATTTCATATTCAAAGCAATTTTTATAAATCATATTTCTGCATAGTATTTTACTATTATAATTATATTAGCAAGTTTGCTTTTTGGATTTTTGCAAAATATGTAGGTTTATTATGGTGTTTGAGGCTATATGTGGTTTATACTTTTAAAGAATAGGGTGTATGTCTTTAAATTTGTATAGCTTCAATCGCATAAGTGTTTACATTTGGGTTCCTGTAACATAGCGATGCACACTGAGGACGCCTTGTGCGAAACCGGCCACCGGTTTGTGCTTCCTGTTGGACATTTTGTCTAATAAACCTTTTTTTCACCTCGACCAGATGGATTTATTTCGAGTGCTGGATATGATTGTGGACTTTGTGTAAACTTTGGATCCGTGCACCATTTTGTTCCGCGCACTCTTCGTGGGTAGTTTTGTATATATATATATATATATATATATATATATATATATATATGTATATATATATATATATATATATATATATATATATATATATATATATACATATAGATATATATGTGATGACCCACCACTGGACCATTGATCATGGAGTCTCAATCCTCGCCACAGGCACCAGTGGGGGAAATTCACTGAGAGGATGACAAGTACACACACAGTATTTCCAGATGCAGTTCGCTGCATCAAGTGCAATTTCCCTTAAAAGCACAGAGACCATAGTCAGTCCAGGGCTGTTTTTTCCCTCTTTCTGCAGATCCCCAACAAGACTCCCCATTGGCACAGCTGTAGAGCTGAGATCTCAGCTGAGTGGCCAAGCCAAGACCTCCAACACTCTCTCTGTCCAACCATTGCTTCATGTCCCTGCCCAAGTAGCTGACACACACACGCTCTTTGAGGTTTGATTTACACACACACACACACACACACACACACACACACACACACACACACACACACACACACACACACACACACACACACACACACACGCACACACACACACGCACGCACACACACACACACACACACACACACACACAGGGCACACAAATATCAGCAGTACCCCTTCAACTTACCTAAAAAGAGACACAGGTAGACAACAGTGAACTCTAGAAAGGTGAGGAAAATGATGGAACAATGGGATATTCCTCATGCAGTACTTCACCTTTTTTCTAATGTGCTCACACACACACATACACACACACACACACACACACACACACACACACACACACACACACACACACACACACACACACACACACACACACACACACACACACACACACACACACACACACACACACACCTGGGTAAGGCTGGCACAGGTTTACTAGGTATGCTCCCTTTTGCCCAGACTATAATGTAGTTATCACTACCACTGGCTACTCATTACAGCCGAGTGACGCCTCCAGGTGTTCCTGCAGTTACCTCCTACTGCTCCTCTAGGTGTCGAATATTACTTGTTTATATTTGCATTAATAATTCCAAAACTATGGTATTTACAAGGTATCAGAATATTTTATCTTTAAGCATACATGATGGCAAACACAATTGTGTTGATATTTGACCTCTGTCAATGAGTATTTGTTAGAATTGTAAGGTGATAAATTCATTTTTTAAAGACTTAAGCCACACCCACTGGGAGTTAAAGGTACACGCTCAAAATAGCTGTACTGGAGGGAATGAGTTAAGGCCCTTAAGAAAGGGTGTCCAATCTTACAATTTAATATTAATATTATTACAAATGTTAGTTTGACCAAGAGCAAGGCTATTAGGAGTGACCTACATAGTTTCACCAAATGAATATGCAAGTACTGTCAAAATTTAAATATCTCTAGACAGGTCAGCCACAATGAAAGGTTTAAGTATATTTAACAATAAATAATAAATGAACAAGGAAATATTCAGTATATATTTACAGTGACCTCAGAGTTCAAAATCACAGGAAATATTTAAAACAACATTGCAGGACAGCCTCAAATAAATAAAAAAAAATCTAAACTAAGTTTTGCTATATTCCTGACTATTATCTAAGAGAATTATAATGTTCCCTAGAAACTTAGTTCATTAGAGCACAGCAGATGTGCGGTGAATGGATCTTGTCTGGTCCAAGACAGAATATGGAATGCACTGTCTCTCTCAGCGAGTTCTCAAGTTAATATCTCAAATATTACTGCTGAGATAGCTTGCAGAATGCCATAATTTCTTGCCTTCTGACTCTATCCCAGGTGAAACCCCCACTGCTGGAACCTGTCAGTATTTAGCATTTACCTGTGAAAATACGTAGACCTTAGATCTTTGACAGATGCTGGCACTCATAAAACAATTGCATTCCTTCATACTTACAGAGGAAGTAATTAGTTCATTCTTAAGACAATACAGGAAGCTTCTCACCTCAGACTCCATGTGTGTAGCTGCAAATAAAACTGAATGATGCCATCTTCTATTGCATAGCCATAAAGTAATTTAATTTTAGCTATTTTTCTGAAGTTAACCTCCTGTATTCCAGTTTCCACTGTTAAAATATTTACATTTAAACAGTAAAAATACTGTATGTACATTTCATTTCTATTCCAGTAGGGCACACTGTGGTTACATTTCAAATACCACTTTGCAAAAACCTTTTCAACACACACTTCTGTACTAGCAGTTTGATATACACAAGGCATACAGTTCTAATACATTTGTAACACAAGCATTGTATATAAATTATGTTGATATTCACAAATTACATAATTATTTACAAAATTCCAGATAGCTGTGCTGGCATTATCCCCCCTCTGTCAAACTTCTTCCCCCTTGAAGACTCAAGCTAGTTTTTCATGTGACCCTTGAGAAACGTTGCTTGAGAGGGATGAGCCTATCTGGGAATACATTACCCCATACCCTATCTTGAGAGGCCATCAGCATTGGCATTGCTAACCCCACTGCAGTGCTGCACTGTCATATCATATGCCTGCAACCCTAGGCAAAACCTTAGTAACTTGGCATTTTGCTGGCTGGTTTGATGTAGCCATATTAAGGGATTGTAGTCTGTAATTACAGTGAATTTCCTTCCATGCAGATAAGGCTGAAGTTTCTGCAGTGCCCACACTATGGCTAGACATTCCTTTTCTATAGCTGCATGGCATTCTTCCCTGGGTTGGAGCCTACTGCTGAGATATACCACTGGGAGCTCTTCTCCCTCTGAGGAAACCTGGCTGTGTACAGCCCCCACCCCATGGTTTGAAGCATCCACCTGCACAACAAATCTGTTGCTGTAATCTGGACTTGGAAAACACAGGGGGTCATCCCAAAGCTCCTTTAAGCTTCTGGAATGCCTGCTGATAAGCTGGGGTCCTCACTAACCTATCTGGCCTGTTTTTCCTTGTCAGATCTGTGAGGGTAGCAGCTATGGTACTATAATTGGGGATAAACTATCTGTAGTACCCTGCTGTCCCCAGGAATGCCATTACCTGCTTTCTGGTAACAGGGGCAGGCCATGCCTGAATTGCTTCATTTTGGCAGGTTCTGGTGTGATCTTACCACTCCCCACTCTATGTCTCAGGTAGGAGACCTTCTGCCATACCCTCCTGATACTTACTGGGCTTAATGGTCAACCCTGCCCTCTGTAGTCTGCCCAGCACCTTCCTGACATGATGAAGGTGTTCTTGCCAGGAATGGCTGTAGATGGAAATATCATCCAAGCAAGGGTGAAATTTCCTGCTCCTGCTAGGATACAGCTTCTGGAAAGTTGCTGGGGCATTTATCATGCCAAAGAACATCTTCGTGAACTCATACAAGCCGAAAGGACTCACAAAGGCTGACCTCTCTCTAGAGTTGGCAGTCAAGGGTGCCTGCCAGCAGCCCTTGGAAAGATCAGTAGTGGTAAGATACTTAGCCTCACCCAGCTGCTCTAGGGCTTAATATGTCCCTGGCATGGATAAGCATCTGACTCTGTGTGACAATTTAATTTCCTGTAGTCCACACAGAACCAGGTGCTGCCATCCTTCTTTGGTACCAGCCCCACTGGGGAGGCCCAGGGACTGCTGGATTCCTGGATTATGCCTAGTTCCAACATTTTCTTTATATTCTCCCTCAGAGTCTGTTTGACTCTCTCAGATACCATATAAGGGGCCTGCTTAATAGGCCTTTGGGATCCTGTATCTACATGGTGTTTAGCAGGTGGGAGCACCCTGGTTTCCCAGTGAACATGTCCCCAAACTCCTATAACACTGATCAGATTTCTCAAACCTGGGTAGGGGATAGCTGTTGGGACAGTACCCCTTCCACTGAGGTGTCAGTCCAAGCTTCACTGAGGAGATCAGTCACCAGATCCCCCTCAGACTCCATCCTGCCATCCATTGCAAATACTCAGTACAAGGGCCTCTCTAAAATGGTAAGGTTTCATCATGTTAACATGGTACAATTTGTGCCCCTGCCTAGCATCCTGCCATGTAGTTAACATCACTGACCTTCCTTACCACTTTGAAGAGTCCCTCCCAAGCTGCCTGCAGCTTGTTGTGTCTGACAGGAATGAGACCTATAACCTGCTGCCCCACAGCATACTCTCTAGCTGCAGCATTCCTGTCATACCAGACCTTTTTCTGTTGTTGGGCTTCTGCCAGGTTCTCCTAGGCCAAGCCCATGAGTTCCCTGAGCTTTGTCATGAGGTTAAAGACATGTGCCACAACAGACTCCTTGTGGGATTCACACTGACCCTCCCACTCATCTCAAATCAAATCTAGAGGTCCCCTCACCCTATGCCCATACAGCAACTCAAAAGGTGAAAAACTTGTGGATTCCTGGGGCACCTCTCTGTAAGCAAACAACATATGGGGCAAATATCTGTCCCACTCCCTCTTAAACTAGTCTTCAAATGCCCATAGCATGGCCTTTAGTATAGAGTTTAACCTCTCCACCAGACCATTAGTCTGGGGATGGTAGGGGGTGGTCTTTAGGTGCTTTACCCCACAGTGATTCCACAGACAAGCCAGCAGGTCTGACATAAACTTGGCAACTCTGTCAGCCAGTATTTCATTTGGGAAACCTACCCTGCTGAAAATATCTAACAAAGCATTTGCCACCTTTTTAGCCTCAATGGAGGACAGGGCCATCGCCTCAGTGTATCTGGTAACATAACCTGCTGCCACCAGGATATACTTCTTCCCTGTGGAAGTTAGGGTACTCAGAGGCCCCACAATATCCATAGCTACCCTCTGAAATGGTTCCTCAATCACAGGCAAAGTCATCAAAGGAGCTTTCACCTTGTCTCCTGCCTTGTCTACCTTCTGGCACTGCTCACAGGTCCTGCAGTGCCCTGTTACATCCCTGGAAATCCAAGGCCAATAAAAGTTCTGCATAATGCATCTCTTTGTACACTTTATGCACCATATGACCTGCAAAGGGAATGTCATGGGCTATGGCTAAAAGTGCCAGATATAGGCTCTGGGCACTACCAACTGATGTATTATCTCACCCTCTAGCCCTCCCTCAGGGGTCCAATCTCTATACAGTAATTCTTTGTCCCAGTATACAGATTCTCCTTTTCCATAAGAATGAGGTGCCTCACTGGCTACCTCCCTCAAGCCTTGTAATGTAGAATCTGAGAGCTGAGCCTGTCTCAACTCTCTCTTTGTAACATTTCCCAGCTCCACTTCTACAGGAAGTCTGGTTTCCTCTGAAAGCGGTGCCTCACTGTCAGCCTGGGTACTACTACTCGCCTCTGCCCTTGCAGTCACTCTGCCCAAAGGAACATCAGTGCCCACAAGCAGCTGTGGCTCACCTTCAGTCTCACTGTTGCAGGGTAGCTCCCTCCCTGAAGTAGCCACCTCACCAGTCCTGGCTTCAAGTGTGTGGTCCATCTGGGTGGCTACTAGACCCGCATGCTTATCTCCAAGCCTGACTGCATCAAACTGCATGCATACAAGGTACTGCATTATCAAAATCATTCCCTAGCAGGACATCTGCAGGGATATCCTCAAACACACCTGCCTGCTTGCTTCTTTTTCTACCCTCCCAGTCAAGGTGAACCCTAGCCAAAGGTATTTGGAATGGGGTCCCTCCTAAAGCTCTGACTGAAGTAGACTGCCCAAGCAAGTATTGTTCCTCTTTAACCATTGCAGGTGCCACAGTGGTTAAGTCAGAAGCTGTGTTTCTCTTAGCAGTGGCTTATTTCCCATCTGCAAAGATAGGGTATAACCTCTTGTGGTAGTTTGGTACCCTTGTTGTCTCCAGACAACTTACTCTTTGGATTCTGTCATTCCCACTTACTGGTTCTCCCACCTTTTGTTCCCCACCTTGCCTCCATGGACATCTGTATGCTACATGGCCCCACTGTTTGCATTTAAAATATTTAACCCTTGATCCTGGCCATGTACCTGAACTAGTGGCATCCCCTGTTACTGGCATACTCTGTTGGGGCAGTTTAGGCTGCCCGCCATGGGTTCACTTAGACCCATGAGCAACACAGGGTATCCTTTTCCTCTGCAGTGATGCTTTGCTTGCTAGGTATATGTCTCCCTTTTTCCCAACTCATCTATGATATTGCATTCCCTATCTGCCAACCAGATACTCAGGTCCTCAGGCAGAGTGCTAGGAGTTTGCTCCCTCACAAAAAGGCCTGCCAACCTTTCAAAAGTGATGACCTGACACCTACTTGCCCACATATGAAAATAAGTGCTTAGTTCAGCAATATATTCACACATACTTTCATCTGCCTTGCATCTATGCTCACAAAACTTTTTTCTATAAGTTTCGGGTGTTAACTTAAAACACTCTAATAAACAGTTTTTAAATGTATTATAACTTAAGCAATCAGTATCAGACAATTTAGAATCAGCAGTTACAGCTTTATCATGGAGTAAGGGGGTCAGGAACTGTACCCAGAGCCCTTGGTTAAAATTATACTGTTTGCATACCCTTTCAAACATATGAATAAAACTATCACAATTATCAAACTCTGTAAATTGTGGAAGAAATTTACTGATCTTTCTTGCTTCTGGGGTTCCATTATTCCCTTTCCCATTACCTCCATGCCCCTGGCGAAGAGTCAACATTTCTTTTTCATGTTCTCTCTGCCTCTCATTTTATTCAGCTTTCAGACATCTCTGTCTCTCTGTTTCTTTTAATTCCATTTGTTTTTCCTGCTACAGTTTTTCATTTTCTTCAGCCACTAAACACCACAGTTTCTCATTTTCTTCAGCCTCTAAATGCCACAGCGTCTTTACTGATTCTATTTCCAACTGTTTGGCCTCCAGTTCAAGTCTCTTTAATTCAAGATGGATTTTTAAGTCCTCTGTGGAAAGGTGATTGAACTGTCCATTTCCTGAGAGTTGTACATCCCTAAGGCCATTCTGGTTGTCCTCCTGGTTGCTGGTCTGTGATGCAACTATGACTAAGGCTGCAACCATTTCTGCTTTAGTCAGCTTGGCATGCACCAATCATTTGTCTTGGTACATCTCAGCCAACTGACTCCTTGTCAGCTTGCCATACTCCTCTGCTGACATCCTTACCTGCCCTCCCTAACCAAGCTAACAAAAAATAAATAAAACTATTGTGATATGAAACTCTGAATGTCTACCATGTGGCTGCTTGAGAGTACAAACACCTTCTTTAGTGGCCACTGTTTACAGGTACATGAATTCACTATTCACACCAATGAATCCCAATATGTGATGTGGTGATTCCACCACTGCCACCAATAAATGTGTCCCTGTCCAAGTAGCTGACACACACACTCTTTGAGGTTTGATTTACACACACACACACACACACACACACACACACACACACACACACACACACACACACACATATACACACCTGGGAACGGATGGCACAGGTTTACTAGGTATGCCCCCTTTTGCCCAAACTATAATGTAGTTATCACTGCCACCAACCACCTCCTTATCAACTACTTTAAGGCCCTTAACAAAAGGTGTCCAATCTTACTGTGTAATATTAATATTAATACAAATGGTAGTTTGACCGAGTGGCCCACCTAGTGTCATCAAATAAATATGCATGTATTTTCAAAACTTAAATATCTCTAGACAGATCAGCCTCAATGAAAGGTTTATGTATATTTAATAATAAATAACAAAAGTACAAGGAAATAGTCAGTATATATTTACAGTGACATCAGTAGTCAAAATCACAGGAAATATTAAAACAACATTGCAGGACAGTCTCAAATAAATAAAGAGAAATATCTACACTAAGCTTTGCTATAGTCCTGACTATATCTAAAAGAATTATACTGTTCCCAAGAAACTAACTTCATCTGAGCAAGACGGATGTGTGGTGAATGGATCTTGTCTGGTATAAGACAGAATACAGAATGCACCATCTCTCTCAGCAAGTTCTCAAATTAATATCTCAGATATTACTGCTGAGATGGCTTGCAGAATGACATCATTTTTTTGTCATCTGACTCTATCCCAGGTAAAACCCCCACTGCTGGAAGCAGTCAGTATTTAGCATCTACCTGTGAAAATACATAGATCTCATATCTTTAGCAGATGCTGGAAGTCATAAAACAATTGCATTCCTGCATACTTTCAGAGGCTGTAATTAGTTCACTCTGAAGACAATACAGAAAGTTCTCAGCACAGACTCTGTGTCTGTAGCTGCAACGAAAACTGAAATAAGCCATATTTTATTGCATAGGCATAATGTAATTTAACTTCAGCTATTTTTCTGAAGTTAACCTCCTGTATTCCAGTTTCCACTGTTAAAATATGTACATTTAAACAGTTACAATAGTGCATGTACATTTCTATTCTATTCCACTAGGGCACATTGTGGTTGCATTTCAAACAGCACCTTGAAAAAAACTTTTCAACACACACTTCTGTATCAGCAGTTTGATATACACATGACATACAGTTCTAATACATTTGTAACCAAAGCATCTTATATAAATCATGTTGATATTCACAAATGGCATATAATTATTTACAAAATTCCAGACAGCTGTGTTGGCAGTATCCCCTTTTGTAACAACATCTATCTATGAAAAGATATAGATATATGTATATATATATATATATATATATATATATATATATACACACACACACACACACACACACACATACACATATATATATATATATATATATATATATATATATATGTGTGTGTGTGTGTGTGTGTGTGTGTGTGTGTGTGTGTGTAATAAAATAAACAGACTATGCAATAAAAACAAAAAGAGCATGTTATCCAAAAAAATAATGCGGCTTATATATGCAAAAAAAAAAAAAACAGACTACATAACCTAGTTTTATTACTTTTGTTTTGTAGACTTCTATAGAAATACTAAAAGTAGAAAGTGAGGTAGACTGTGTGGGTCCTCTATCCTAGAGCCCTGCTGGATGGTGATATGAAACACAAGAGAATCAGCCAACTTTATGTCACTGTACCCCAGTACTCCTAGGTGGGGAATGTGACTTGGAGATAATGTGCCTGCTGTGTTCCTGCCTCGAAGAAGAGATTCTGTTAATGACATTTTATTTAGTATTATTGAGAATGTAGTCAGGGATATTGTCTATGCCCATGGGACTGGGCATTTTAACCTTAGAAAGGACACTGATACAAGATATGGATGATGCATGGAGGTTCTGAGTACTGTAGCTGAGATGCCATGTTCTCTGGCTCACAAGAATGCTGATGACATTTAGGGAAATTAAAGCATACTGATACACTGGCCTTGAGAAGAATGCAGTCCTAGAACTACTGTTACTGTCCTTTATATAATGACAAGAAGTTTTATAGTTATCAGTCTTTATAGTAAAATGAAGTTTGTAGGAAACCACCATTTCACAGAGTATTTTTGAAAGTTCTTCATTAGCTAGCATAAGACTGGTTTTGTTACTGGACAAGGCGGTGCTTTATAGTGAGAGTGTAATTGTTCTTCTCTGTTATATAGTTTGTTTATTTCATAATTCAACCACTGTGGTTTGCTCTTGAATCCCCCTCTACATACTTGTATCAGAGGTGCACAGTTAGTAATGTAATCTTTAGCAATCCCAAAACACAGCTGTCACTTGTCATATTGGGCTTGCTTAAAGTTTGTACCCATTTTGGGATGGTAAGGAACTTATTTATTTATGATAGCTGTAATTCATGACGCATTTTTTAGAGGCATGACATATAAGGTTGACCTTGTTTTTATGGAGATTAAGAATGACTAGTGTTTTAATCTAAGAAGAGCTAACTTGGTTGGACCTAGAACAAGCAAATGGCTTGTTAAATAGGACAATATCTATAATATAATTTCACCAAATAGGGGAGTTTACTAATTCCTCTAGGCAGTTTGCATTAACTAGATTGAGGAGGTATTTGGCATGTTTGCGTTTGGTGGTGTTTTCTGGGCAATTTGTGGAGTAACAAAGTCTCAACAATTAATGCATTGGGTTTAAATTTTAGTTCAAAAGATTCTGTATGGTAGTCTACATTCTCATCGGGGATCTTTGAAGGGTTCAGTAGCACCCGTTTGCAAAGTACTGGATATTATTTATAGTTGCCTTAACATCTAACATTTTTCCATTGGACTGCAGGTTGAATTTTTCTATTTTTTTTTACATTTGTGTGGGTGAAAATTGATACGCCGCCATCCATTTACCAGATCTGAGCAAGACTTATATAGTAAACTCTATAATATGGAGACTGTTTGCTTGATCTCAGAACAAAGATTCAGTGATGATGCAAAGACCCACAATCGCCATGGACAGGAAAGCCTCTAGATTGCATATGTAACCATTTAGGCAAATGGCATTAAGGACTGCTACAGTCACACTTCCTGACTCTTTAGATATCAGTGTGAGACATCTGTCAGCTTTAAATTAGAAATCACTGGCAGATAAAAAATGTCTATTCAGACTGCATACTTACTTCAGCACAGAAGTAGAGACTATCACTTAAAGAACAAGCTGTCACACTACACATCTCCTCCTGTGCAAAAACAAACCATAATAAACACCAGCCACATAGTTGCCCAATAGCAAGTACTCCCCTAACACTATGTTTTTATCATAAACTTATGTAGAGAAATATGCCAATCCCAAAGAAAGATTATGGACTTCAGAATAGCAGGTTTTGGCACTGTATGATGGATTGGCTCGTATATTCTAGTAAATTGGCTATCTGCTGATGTATTAAACTAAATGGTCACATCAAATCTGACATCACTGGAGCAGCACATTTTGTGTAAAATAAATGTACAAATCAAAAAAGTAAATAAAAGAATCAGTATTACTGTTTTCCAGTTAGAGGACATTCAGGGTTAGGGAGAAAAAAAATCTAAATTAACACAGAAGGAGGAAGAAGAAAAACAGCAGTAAGGAAGATTCAGGAAGGACTGTCAAAATCTCCACAACTGGGCAAACATTGGAAGATTATCAGTTCAGTCAATAAGGTACACAGAAAACAGAAACAGAAAGGAAATGATGTCTACTGTGAAGTTTAAGAAACAGAAGGGGAGTTGGGTGAACTGGTTAGTGGAAAAGAATGGCTGATTAGTGAAAACTTCTATTTAATATTCAGGATGGAGGAAAGAGATTTTCCAAATCCAGTCAGATGGCAAGTTACATGTATTGGAAGTTTGTTTCAGAGGTGAGGGATATACTGGGATATGAATCTAAGACATCAAAGTGTCTTACTCATCTGTTGATGAAAGTGCAGGTCCTTTAAGCAGGAACTTGAGGTACAATTTGTTCTGTGAAGCAGTAGGAGGTCAAAGAGCACTGGATATTTAATGGATTAAAATGCTAGACACAAAACTCCACAGAGGAGTCTATAAATGACTGAGTTCAGAAAGAGAGGGTTGAGGCATACATCTCTGAGCGAACTTGAACCCATAACTGTATAAGAAGCTGAAGATTCTTCAGAGATGGTCAGCAAAGATATTCTTGTAATTGGAGATTCAGTTATTAGAGGAACCGATACTTCTATTTGCAGAAATGATAATGAACATTGAGTAGTGTTACGCTTGCCAGGAGCAAAAATAGAAGATGTGAAACAAGCCTTGGAAATCCTTAATGTAAGGAAGTATGGATCTGTTTTTATTCATGTTGGTACAAATGATGTCACCAACAAAGATTTTCTGACTGTTAGTCAGGAACTGACAGCCCTCTTAGATAGTATAGCTTGTGGTGTTAGGACATATTTTTCACAAATCGCCTATAAAAAGGATAGTCAGGTCACTGTGAATGAAAAGATTTTTTGGATAAACATCTACATGGAAAAAATATCCTGTTTTAAAAAATAGAAATGTGTAGAGCATCCAAGCCTTCTTTTGGGCCACATGTTGAGACAGGATGGTGTGCATTTGTCTAGATCAGGGAAGAGAATTTTTGCAGCAGATATTTTGCAATATTTGACAAACACTAGCCAGGATTTTTGCCAGGTCAAAAATGTAACAGTTCACAGACAGCAACATTTGATGCATCTCTGATGGTTGCTAATGCTAAGAGCATTAATAATAAAGTTTTTTTATTAGAAAAGTTGCTACATTCCCCCAAGATTGATGTTGTTATTGTTTGTGAAACATAGTTAAAGAACAATGAATGGAAATCAATTCTGACAGCGTATAAATGTTTTTACTGTAACAGACATTCTAACAAAAAAATCAGGTGGAGGTGTTATGATACGGATTAAAGATAGCTATGAGACCTGTGATTAGTACATTTTCGATGATAACACCAATACTATAGACTGCGTAACTGTGACAATAAAGACAACCCTGGAACATATAACAATTGTTGGAGTGTATAGACCACCAAAGTCAAGTGCAGATGACCTAGAGGAATTCATACATTTCTTACATGAAACACAGGAGGGAAGAATAATATTAGCTGGGGACTTAGATTTACCAGAAACAGACTGGAATAATATTGATTCAACAATGTTAGTAAAGAAATTATTCACAGAGTATACTCAGGAACAACAAATGCTTCAGATTGTAAAAAAAACTACCAGGGGACGGAATATACTAGATATTGTTTGTGTTCCCAAAGAAATTACTGTAACTTCAAGTCACATTTTACTACCACTGATGTGCAGTGATCATGGCGTTATTAAGGTTAATTTGTTGCTAGATAATTCTGCCAAACTAAAATCTAAGCCAATGCACAGAAGGTTAATTACAGATTATAAGGAAGTAAAACAGTTACTATATAAAACTAACTGGAGTGAGGTGTTCAGTGGAAACACTGCAGATGGAATATGAAAAGTTTTGAAAGAGAAATTGTTTGAGTGCAAAATATCAAAAAAAGGTTTAACATCAGGATCTAGGCATGCAACAGCAGGGGATATATTTCCATAAGAACAAGATACCTGATTAAAATGAGAGCCAAAAAATATAAGAAATGGAAGAGAGGTCGAACTACATCATTGAAAACTGAAATAAACAGGCTGGACAAACAGATTAAGCATAGTGTTAGACAAGATCAAGAAAAATTTGAAGAAAATTTATATAAAGATATTGAGCATAATAGGAAACCTTTTTATAGATACATAAGATGTGGAAGGAATAAAGATATACAAACTGATAAACTGTGTGCAGATTCCAACATTTATTCTCAGACACAACAGATTATAGATATATTTACAAAATCTTATGCAAAACAGTTTGGCTCCACAAAAGGGGTGGTAAGATGTCCTAGTGACATCCAGGTAACCCCAGACACTGGAATCACATTACATTATATTGAAAAAGAACTGTGCAAACTGGATCCAAATAAAGTGCAGGGAGGAGACAGAATAAGTAATAATGACCTGAGAACACCAGCAAGAACTGCCATTATATCTATTATTGACTAGGTCATATAAATATGGGGAGAGTTCTCAAGATTGAAGACATGCACGTATTAAAACCTGTCTTTAAGGGAAAGGGGAGTAGGACCAACCCAGAATCATAGACCCTTAAGTCTACTTTCTTGTTGTGGAAAAATAATGGAGAAGGTAATACTGGATAAGTTATTGTCAGAACTGGATAGGTTGGGACTTGAAACCATATATCAGCATGCATAGGTTGAAAATAGATCTATTACTACCTGTAACATGATGTTCTATAACAATATAATAACAGCTATGAATGAAAACTTGTGCTATGATGTGATTTATATAGATTTAACTTCAGTATTTGACAGGGTCATACACAAAACACTGATCAATAAATTAGTACAACTAGGTATTGAAATATTGTTGATAAGATGGATAGCTGAATGGCTTACAAATAGGACATGGCAAGTATCACACACCAACTGGACAGGTGAAATCCTTGGTTACAGTCAAGGTGTCCCACAGGGCTCTGTTCTAGGCCCTTACTTGTTTACCTTGTATTGTTCAGACCTAACTTTTTCATCTGAGGAGTTCTACAGTTTATATGCTGATGACCTGAAATTGGGTAAACTGATTACAAGTGTTATAGATAAGGCATGTCTGCAAAATAATTTGACTAAATTGACCATTTGGGCACAGGAGAATAATATGTTGATAAATACATAAAAAACTAAGCATATGAGATTTGGGAGACATAAACTGAAAGGTGAATATGTAATACAGCACACAGTGATTGAAACTGTAGACTCGTTTAAGGACCTGGATATATAGGTAGATTCAGCTATGAGTTTTTCTAATCATATCAACCAATTGGCTAATGATAGTTACAGAACTATAGGTTGTATAAAAACATTTATAAAGTCTAGGAAATCAAAAATAATGAAGTCATTGTTTGTTACATTAGACCCAAACTTGAGTATGGAATAACAATATGGAAACTCTATAGGAAAACAAGCATGAATAAACTGGAAAGAGTACAGCGGAAATATACCAAGAGCAGCCATGGACGCGAAAATCTAAGTTATTATGAAAGACTAAAATATCTGAACTTGTACAGTGTCTCTTACAGATATTTAAGAGGAGATCTTATTCAGGTATATAGGGCATTTACTGACGGCTACCTCTGGGAATGTTTGGGGTTATCAAAAAGTACTAGAGAATCATCAGATAATCTATGTAGAAGGTTCTATAGGAATGAGAAGTGTACTAATTAGTTCTCTGACAGAGTTGCTCATGCTTGGAACACTACTAAATTACATTAAAGCAAGTACTAGTTTAGATATTTTTAAGAACAGCCAGGACATTTATTATGGGAACAAGTGTTTTGGTATATTGGCAAGTTAGAAGGGCATTCATGCCTGTGCTTGAAACATTTATATGTATGTATGTATGCATGACGTTTCTCACTTGTAATGTGCAAAGTACCTCATTTACAGACTGAGCTATGGCCATTTGTTGAAGCAGAAGGGAAAGATGATAAAGATCAGACAAGGCCCAAACGGATTAAATGAAAAGCTCTGCTGAGAAGGGTGACAAAACCACTTACAGGTACGTTACAGGTGAATTAAAAACAAAGGGGGGATACTGAAATTAATGCATAAATATTCTGACTAAACATCAGAGAAGATGATCACCAGGGCACCTTACCTAAAATACTCAGATAAAATCACACCAATGGAAAACCACAGAATGTTTACAGAAATGTTTCCTTGACTCCATATAAAATGAGACAAAGACTTAGAAAACCAGACCTCTGTGAGATGCTACCTTGTACTACATCCATTTCAGCAAAATTTAATGAATAATGTTCAGGTCATCATTAGGGATATGGAAGGCTGAGTCACACAATTATTTTTCCAGTGCTGACTCTGTACCCACCCTGTTGGTTAACAATATCAGGCATGAAGAAAGTAAGAAGCCACTAGTATTCATAAGAATTCAGGAATTATACAAAATACTATAGAAGTTCTGCCATGATGACAAAAATGCAGTAAGAAACAGCGGTAAATGTTGTAATCCAAATTATGTGGAGATTGTGAAATTTGAGAAATGGAAAATATTTTGATTAGTTCAAAGTGCATGCTTGCTCTGCGCTGAGAATGACACCATCTTTCCCTGTCTGTAGCTTTTTCCTCTTTATGCTTGTATATTCTCTGTGTAGACACAGTTAGGTAGGTTCTGCTCCATAAAACAGCTTTCAAGAGCTCCATTTGAGGTTAAGAGTTTTGATTTCACCTAGATTAGTATAATTAGAGTCAATAAGCATTAAGTCTCAGTGGAGGCATAATCAATCGTTTAACACTGGACTTCCACAAGAAACTTATTGCAAAGATGATGTCAGCAACTGTGTTGCAGCAACAGCTGTGTAATATCTAAGGAATGTTAACTATAATAGGTGTTGCTTGGTGTGGGAGCTTGTCATGAATAAGTATGAAGTAGTCAAATGGAAGAACTATAAAAACTTGCATTACTCCTTTCTAAGGTCATTCATATTTAAGTTTTAAAACAGCTAAAAAAAGTTAGAAATGAGACCTTGTTTTTATCTGTAATAGTATGTTAAAGAAAAGGAGTATAAATTGTTGGTTTTGATGTTTAATTGGCTGCAAATGTAATGTGGAGCTTATGTATAGTGTGACCTTTGTAAGCTAGCATCTTACAATCAACAGAACAGTGCAGGAGGTTAGAATCAGTTCTTAACTTACATTATTTATTTCTGTTGGAAAGTAGAGTTCATCTGATGCATAATGAATTAAAAGAATACAGTCACCTGCAATCTATTGCAATGCTGTAGGAACCTACTATCCCACCCACCCATCCAGTCAAACCCTTTTAGCTAGTATTCAAGTTACATGCATGAAGGAATGCAACATGAATTTCATGTTTATCTCATCTGCAATAGCTTGTTAACAACACAGCACACAAAATGAGATAGTAGTCAGTATTCAGATAAGATTTTAAATTTAAATAAAAACTATTAAACTATTTTAAAAGCAACAATAAGTCAACATTTAGGGGTAACTGGGCAAAGCTGAGGTTGTGATATAGAAGTTATCTTGGAGATGTTATGGTACATATATTGTTAATCCATCTACAAATACATCTTCAAAGTTAAAGAGGAGACCACTGACCTGACATTGGGATTCAGAAGGTATTCCCTTCCCCTCAACAACCACAGATTTCAGCAATATCACATCAAGCATGCCTAAAATGAGAAACAGGTACATGATATTGAGTTCTGGAAGGTGGCAGGAGGCAGATCAGAGATATGCCTCTATTTCTCTTCCATTCATGTACTGTGCTGGCCATATATTGGTGCCACTGTGAAGACAATAAAAGTACAGATCAAAACGGGTGTAGGATCTTTCATAATAGACGCATGAATAAAGGTAGCATGACCCACACAGGAGAAGAAAACAACTTCTGTGTTTGAACCTCTTTCTGAAGAGAACAGCTCTCGGGGAAGGAGGGGCATGGAGATGCCTACTGTCTGCTATAGCCGGGATAGTAACTGAATATCCATGATCACAGAAGCAGCAACATAGTACAGGAATGTGATGTCAGTGTTTCTTTAAGGAAAAATGATCTGCTGAAAATCAAGAAGAGAGTGAGGGAAAAGGGAAGGGCCACTGCAAAGCAGCACAGCATTAAGAAATACAAATGTGCAGCATTGCATAAGAATAATTTGAAGAAGTTCTAGAAATACAAATGTGCAATATGCAAAAAAAAATACAAAATTACAACATATCATCCAAGACAGTGAGTCATAACTGAATAGAAATGACCAAAAAACAAAAGCTGTGGTTGACTGAGGTATAAATAAACTATTAACCACAACAGACCTTGGACAACAGAATAATGGAACCCTCTAAAAGGAACACAGAGTCCACATATACATTTAAATACATTGAAAAAAGACATACATATTAGTTTGAACAACAGGTTATGAAGTCATTTGACTAACAGCACTTTGTACCAATTACTTTGTGACAAAGGATTTAAATTAACTCCACAGGATGATTGGTTTCATTCTGATAAAGTCTGGTGTATAGAGACAAAAGCACTCAACTCTGTAGTTAATAAAGGAATTGTTTTATATATGGTCTCAGTGTTCCTTTTCCAGAGTGCCATTATTCTGTTGTCCAAGGTTTGCGGCGGTTAACTGAAAAGAAATGAACTAGAGCACTTAACCATATCTTGGAATAAAATCAAGTTCACTATTTCATAACACACACTCAGAAGTCACAAACCCTTTAAATAGCACTGGAATAGTTATTATAATCACGTATCCACTGGAGTAAAAATGTCATGGCAATGAACTTAGCTACGAGTAGGAAAGCATGCCATTGGGAGTAAATAATCTAGCCATTATCTTGGAACATGTACATGCAGTATCTTAGAGGCAGTGATCTTTAAATATAGACTTGAACCCTGTAAATATTGTGTGTGTCTTTAATTCAAGTGTTAGTTGATTCCTAGAAGATGAACCCCAATCTAATAAAGGGTATCCTCTACTGCAGATTTGAAAGATTCTTCATTGGTATGCTTGCTCTCTGACAGGATTTTTTATCTTTAGTGATGGACAATACCCTAGGGTAAGCAAAGTCTCTGGTAAAAGAGACATCGTACTGGATGCCAAAAGCAAATTGGGACCCTTAAACAATAAGGGGTACATGTAGCTGCTGGCAAAACAAATATAAAGATTTTATTTATTTTTTATATACCTTTGAGTATTGGAGGTAGAGTATAAAGCCAAGGGGAGCATACTCTAATTTGAGTATTAACATATTTTTGCTAGTGTTTTCATGTGGCTGGAGAGAGGACACAGGAGATTTTATAGTTTTGCTAATCGTTTCTGTGTGACTGTTAAAGGTCAGAGAGGGATCCACAGTGAGACCTAGATATTTTCATTCAGTGACATTAGGGATTAAATTTACATAAGACAGTTAGACTATGTGCTAATATGTGTGGAGAGGTGAATAGCGTCACACTAGATTTAGTGGGATTAATTAGCAATTTATTGACAAAAGTCCATTAGCATAGGTCTGTGAAACTGGTTTGCAATTTGTCCTGGGGGTTGCAGTGAGTTTTACTCAAATCTATGAGCAGCAAGTCAGTAGCATATGAGAGAATATTGATGTCAGGGAGCTTGATGGCGAAATCATTTGTAAACAGGGATAAGAGTAGAGGACTGGACTCAGAGCCTTGAGTGACCCAAGAGTTAAGGATGCCATTATCAGAAAAGGAATTATTTTAAAAGACTGGAAACATTCTGCCTTTGAGGTAGCTATTAAACCACTGAAGAGTGTTATCACAAATGCAATTGTTTTATGTTTTGTAAATAACTAGTCAAATCTGGCAGTCTCAAAACCCTGGCCACGTCAGTGAAGAGGCTACCTGTGCTAAGCCCTTCAATCATATTAGTATAGATTGTATCTATAACTGTATGCAGTGTTGTCAATATGGAAACCTTGTTGTTGATCAGGTATTAGATCATACGTGTCAATATGCTTGAATAACTTTTTATGCAAAAGTTTCACAAATATTTTGTCAGAAGGCAAACATTAGAGATGAGACTATAGTCCTTTTGGTCTTTTGGCACAGTGACTTTGGGAAGTGGCAAATACTGGATTGTTTGAAAAAAAGAGGAAAACATGTTGGTTGTCACAGAGCCAGATTGTGATCAGTGGAGCTCTACGCAGGGTAAAGGACCAGCCCTCTCCCAGCCATACTTAGATCTCTCTCTCCAATTATCATAAACACTGTTCAACATTGTCAATGTGCATATCATTTTCTTTTTTAACTTTTGTAATTGTTCTAGAGATGTGTATTTAAATTTAAAATCCATTTAAAATTTTATAGCGCAAACACTGATGGCCATTTGCTAAATAAAACAAAACACAAAAGTTGCACATTGAAAACAGACTTAGCATGAGCAACAGTAAACTTTGTTTCCCTCGAAAATCAAACTTATTGAAAATGCAACTGGCAAGCCATTAAACTACAACAAACATGCCGGGAATCTGGGAATACTTAAACAGCATTGTGAAGTGATGATTAATGTCTAGGTGAAGGGTGCAGAAATTCAAAAGACAAATGTATAACACATTTCCTATCAGCCTGGGACAGACCACTAGACATGTCCCTTTTCAGGAGCAGCCCAGGAGTACAGTCTGATGAAGTAATTAAGTCACAGAAAACAAATGGAAGCAAATGGAATCAAGTCTTGTACCACAGCAATCAGCTCTTAACAAGTCATAACCTGACTCATCTACACTAAGTGTTCGGCAAGCTCTTGTAGCCCAAACACAGTGCATTTTGGATTTTACACCTGTGTTCCTGCAAAAAACAAGCTACATCAAAAATGTATGCATAATTAAAATATTAACATTAAACTTGTAGATGTCATGCTACCTGTTTATTCATGTCAGCATTAAGTAAACCAAGGATCACATCCAAGGAACGCATCTCATGTGATGATGCTCCTGTTTGCTATAATCAGCTTCCTTCCTTTACACCATAACTATTCTGGTTCATAGGTAATCACTAGGCTAACAATCCCAAGGATCCTTTTTAAGTCTAGCCATGCTTCCCAAAGGTAAAAATTAAACCCTATACCTTGTCTCCATGAGGTAAACGCATTGGCCATTATGAAAACCTCCCGAACCATAGGGTATTGGTTACTAGGCCTGCAGTTCTAGGGATCATTGAGGAACCTAGTCCAAATTGCAGTTGTCCCAAACCATTGTCTGTTTAAGTGCCCTGTTAAAGGACAAGGCATAAATATTAGGCAAAATCAGAGGTGTTCAGCAAAAGTGGAGGCAAATAAAAGAAGACTACTCTGAATCTCTTAAAAAGTTATCAGAACAGTTCTTGCATCAATATTTATGTTGTAAAACACAAAAAACATGAAACTCTAATGACTGACATTGACCATAATCCATAGTGATTTACCAAAAAAGAAAGCTAATGCCAGTTGGTGTAGGGGATTAAGACTCATTTGGTGCAGGAGATTAAGACTTATTTGGTGCAGGGAATTAAAGCTCTTGCCTCCTGTAGTCAAGGTACAAGGTTTGAGACTAAGGAAGTCATTTAACTAAACTGTCCTCCCTAACTAGGGCATTACACACATGCAAGCACGCATGCATGCTTGCATGTCATTCTACTCTGTTCAGCTGCTGTACATTAAGAAACATTGCTATCCATTCATCTTGTACCTGCATGGTGTTACAGATACTCCACTCTTAAAGAAATTCATAGCATATAACTTGTACCTGCAGTGTAAACACACTTTTTATAAAATAGCAAACACATTGTATTTTATTGAACTCAATGTTGTATATGCTTGCCTTTTTAGCTTAAATTTCATGCCATTTCTGTGTGTGTGCTTGTTCCTGTCTCATTGGCTAAAAGCAGGAAGCATCAGAATATGGACATCGGCAAACCCATACAAATTTTCTTGTTTTTTAATTGTTAAAGCAATAGTATATACAGGTTCAACAAAGTAGAAAAAAAATCTTTTTCTTTCTGTTTTTTAATTTAATGTTGTGGTCAGGCCCTCCAGCCAGCACAGGCCTCTGGGCAGCTGCCTAGGTCACCTAGTTCTGGATATGACCCTGTGTAAGAGAGATGTTGAATATGTGAGTAAGTGGATTAGCAATTGTTGATGTTGCCATCCTGAGAAAGGTGAAATAGAGCTTTGTGAATCTAGTGTCTTATATGCTTAAGTCTTGTAGGAGAGTTTTAGCCCTTTTTAAAGAGCTTTCTGAGAAGTGAAAGACAAATATGTATTCTGCCAGGGGATAAACTGGTAGGGAAATGTATTTGCTATTCATTCAATGGTTGTAAGAAGGAAGTCTCTGTTATTACGAAAGAAGGTAGTGTTATTGTTTTCAGACAAGCTCTTACTAGAAAGTATGGCAACTGTAATTTATCATGTAATTTGCTTTACTTACTTCCAATAAAGTTTAGGAGTGGATGTAAGGACTTCTTGTCTTTTTTGCAGATAAATTGTTTTAGCTGTGTTTGCTGAATTCCTTGTTGCTTTTCTAAAGGTCAGGTAGATTTGGTGGAGCTGGTTATTATTGGGGTTTCTTTTCCAGTTTATCCAAACCTTGTCCCTCTGCTTCATCATGTTTTAAATGGTGTCAGTTAACCAAGGTCTAATATGGGCTCTAAGCCTTCTGTGTTTCATTTGGTATTCTGCACAATGCAAATGGCTGAAATGATGAAATCCAATAACATGTTTGCATCAGAAAGGTAGTATAATGGGGCCCAGCTGATAGCATGAATGCATGCTTCAAGTTCAGATTATTTACACTGACACAGGTCTCCCTAAACCTTATTGTGGAAATGTCTGTCAGCTTTGAATGATCACAATGAGATTATAGGACAATGGTCACTGATGCTGTTGGGAACCATTTTCATAAGTAAACATCTATATTTAATTTTCATAATGAGCAGATCAGGTACATGTTATAATCTCAGCATTTGTAAATGTTGAGAGACATAAAGTCAAAATGCAAATACCAGCATTGAAAATGTCAATATGCAGGAATAAACAGAAGTCTACAGTGTGTGATTGCAGGGCAGCAGGGATTGGGGAATTTGCCCTTTCCCCACTATAACGCTTTCATGGAGTTCATAAATTTAATTAGCAGGGGATGTGGGAGGGGGCTAGCTGTTCTAGTGTTTTGTTTATCATTTTTATTTTTATTTAGAATTTGGAATTTTGGTGTTTTGTCATTCTACATTTTAAATGTCAATGAAAAGACATGAATCCAGTAGATCAAGTGAAGAATTATTCCATATTTGAGGGGTGGGCCCAAAAGGTTCATTAACAAATTATTGAAGGCCTTACTGAACTAAAATATATAACTAGATAATGCAATTATATAAGCAAATTTTATACTTTGCAATGATCAACCATCACATAGTTGAAAAAATAAAACATATTCATTCTGCAATAATACTGATACTAACCCCCACCCCCACACACAGTAACAAATATAAACTAAGCAGACTTGCATCTTCAATCATTAAGAAAACACATGCATGCAGAAAACCAAAACAAATACTTTCAGTTGTCTCACACACCCCAACACTGGTCCTTTTCTCTCTAAATTCAGCTTTACTTTTATAGATTAATTCCACAGTTGTACAACAACCAACAAAGGACATTCAGCACTATTAAGTGATAGTTGCTCTTTTATGAAAACTGACAACATAGGCATTCAAACATAAGTTAAATTAACTTTACCTGAATTGTTTGATCAAATGATTTGCAGCCATGTATATTATAATATAGATACAGATATACAGGGATATAGCTAAATCTACAGATCTATATGTTTATATGTAAGAATAATCAGAAACAGTGCTTGAAATGGAAGGTGAGCATTAACTATAATATAGAGTTCAAACACACAGAACCAGCACCAACAAAATAATCCAGGTTTCAGCATTCTTCGATGTATCTGTTTCAGATGAAGCTAGTAACCAGTAAATAATGCCAAAATAAACCAGATGATCAATA
>NC_056726.1:495372204-495404704 GCF_019279795.1 Protopterus annectens
AGAACCAAATGGAACTGCATACTTTACCTGCATTTGATGTAAACATTTAATCAGGAGGGGATTACCATAAAAGAGTGGAGTGTTCTTTATTCCTAGCGACTTTACAGTAGTAGTCAGAAAAGACCAATATTGCCTTGTGCTTATGGGCCTAAAACTTAGAGCTTAATAAAGAACTCCCTAATGTCTGTTAAATCATGTGAAAAGGTATACATGCTACTGATAAGTTTATTACAATGTCATTGTAATGCTACACCTAGTAAAATACTAGAGCAACAAAGAATTGGAATTCTGACGAGCCACCACCAGACCAACAATCAAGGAGCCTCAAACCTCACCACTAGCAGAAGTGGGGGACTTGCACTGGGAGGATGATAAGTACACACACAGTATTTCCAGATGCAGCTCTCTGCATCAATTGCAATTTCTCTTAAGAGCACACAGAGACCACAATCAGTCCGGGACTGGTTTCTCCCTCCTTTCTTCAGGTCCCCAATAAGACTCCCCACTGGCACAGCTATAGAGTTGAGATCTCAGCTACTGAGTGACCAAATCAAAACCTCCAGCAGTCTCGCTGTCCCACCAATGCTTTGTGTCCCTGCCCAAGCAGATGATACATACACTCATTGAGGTTTGATTTACACACACACACACACACACACACACACACACACACACACACACACACCTGGGAAAGGCTGGCATAGGTTTACTAACTATACCCCCTTCTGCCCAGACTTTAAGGTAGTTATCACTGCCACCAGTCACTCCTTATCAGCTACTTTAAGGCCCTTAACAAAGGGTGTCCAATCTTACTGTGTACTGCTACTGTCAATACAAATGGTAGTTAGACCAAGAGCAAAGCTATTACGAGTGGCCCAAAGTGTCACCAAATAAATATGCAAGTACTCTCAGAACTTAAATATCTCTACACAGATCAACTACATGAATTTTTAATGAGGCTGGATCATGTGACATAACCTCTTACTATTTATATGTGTACTTGTGATTTTGAAACTTTGTCTGAAGAAGTTGCTTCATTGAGAGCGACGAAAAGCGCTTCATTAAACAGTTTGAAAACAGTTACAGGCTGAGTCCTGAATCTACGGAGCTTTTTTGTTTGGTTTTTAGTACTTTTTACCAGTTTGTTCCAGATCAGCCACGATGAAAGGTTTAAATATATTTAATAATAAATATTAAAATAACAAGAAAATAGTATATATTTACAGTGACATCAGATTTCAAAATCACAGGAAATATTTAAAACAACATTGCAGGACAGTCTCAAATAAATAAAGAAAATATCTAAATTAAGTTTTGCTATATTCCTGACTATATCTAAAATAATTACTACACCATGCAGGACAGTCTCAAATAAATAAAAAAAATACCTAAATTAAGCTTTGCTATATTCCTGACTATATCTAAAATAATTACTATACCCTAGTTAACTTACTTAAGAGCAAGGCAGATGTGGTGAACTGATTTTCTAGCTGATGTTGTCAGGTCAAAGACAGAATACAAAATACTCTATCTCACTCATAGAGTTCTCAGATTAATATCTCAAATATTACTGCTAGGATAACTTGCAGAGTGACATCACTTGTTGTCATCTGACTTCAGTTCCCAGGCTCAAAACAACCATTGATGGCAGCTGGTAGCATTTAGCATCTACCTGTAGAAATACATAGACAAGGGTTTTTTCCTCAGATCTATGGCAAATACTGGAAGTCATAAAACAATAAAACACTTCCAAGACAATACAGAAATTTCCCTAGTTTCAGACATTGTGTCTCCTTTCTGCCATAAAGTAATTTAATTTCAACTATTTTTCTGAAGTTAACCTCCTGTGTTCCAGTTTCCTCTGCTAAAATATATATACATTTAAACAGTTAAAATAGTGCTTGTACATTTCTGTTCTTTTCCAGTAGAGTACACTGTGGATACATTTCAAGCACAAGCACTCTACAAAATATCTCTTCAGCACACGTCTGTACAAACCATCTTATATGACATACAGTTGTAATACATTTGTAACACAAGCATGTTATATAGCTCATCTTGATATTCACAAATGGCATATAATTATTTACAAAATTCCAGATAGCTGTGCTGGCAGTATCTCCCTTTGTCAGACTTCTATATAAATCATGCTGATATTCACAAATGACGTATAATTATTTATAAAATTCCAGATAGCTGGGCTGGCAGTATCTCCTTTAGTCACAGGAATCACACCATAAAATACAGAAAATACTGTGTGTATCCATTTTGTTTTATGTGAACATTCCCCAGAAGTGTCATGATGAGGATTGAGGTTCCATGATTACTGGTCCAGAGGAGGGACGCCAAATATTGGTGAGCAGTGGTGTGGATATTAATTGAACTTCTGTATCCTGTAAACAGTTGTCACTAAAGGTATTTGTACTCTTAGCAGCCACAAGGTAAACATACAGAGTTTCATTTTTCACAACAGTTTTATTTATTTTTGTTAGTTTAGTTTAGTCAGTGAAAGCAGGCAAATATTTCAGCAGAGGATTATGGCAAGCTGACACTGAACCAGTTGGCTAAGGTGTGCAAATCCAAAGGACTGGTCCAACCTGACTAAAGAGGAAATTATTTCAGCCTTAATCATAGCTGCAGCCCAGACCAGCAACCAGTAAGACAACCAGTCTGGCGATGAGGGTGTGCAGCCCTCAGAAACAGGACAGTTCACCTTTTCCTCACAAGATTTAAAAACCCATCTAGAGTTAACCAGACTTGAACTGGAGAACAAATGTTTGGAATTAGAATCAGCAGAGAGACTGCAGCATGTGGAAGCCAAAGAAAATGAGAAACTGCAGTGTTTGGAGGCCAAAGAAAATGAGAGACTGCGGCATTTGGAGGCTGAAGAAAATGAGAAGCAGCGTCAACATGAGAGGGACATGCTGACTCTTTGTCAGGGTCATGGAGGTAATGGGGAAGGGAATAACCGAACCACAGAAACCATAAAGGTCAGTACATGTCTTCCACAATTTGCAGAGGGTGATCATTTTGATAGTTTTATTCATATAGTTGAAAGTGTATGTAAATAGTATAATGTTGACCAAGGGCTCTGGATATGGTTCCTGACCCCCCATACTCCATGGAAAAGCTGTAACTGCTGTTTCTAAATTGTCTGATATTGATTGTTTAAATTATGATAAGGTTAAACAATGTTTATTGGAAAGCTTTAAGTTATCACCTGAAGCTTACAGAAGAATGTTTCGTGAGCATAGACGTAAGGCAGATGAAAGTGTATGTGATTATATTGCTGAGCTAAGCACTTATTTTCATAGGTGGGTGAGTGGGTGTCAGGTCACTGCTTTTGAAAGGCTGGCAGAACTTTTACTGAGGGAACAAACCCTTAGCACTTTGCCTGAGAACATGAGAATCTGTTTTTTTCAGACTGAGAGTGTAACTCTGCAGATGAGCTGGGGGGAATCTCTACTTGGCAAGCAGGGCACCACTGCACAAGAAGGGAATATTCAGCACTGCACATTGATGAATATAAGGGAACCCATCGTGTGCATCCTAAACCAACCTGACAGAGTCCACCAGTAACAGGGGAAGCCACCAATTCAAGTACACATTCAGGATCCAGGTTTAGATATTTTAAATGTAACTAGAGGGGCCATGTAGCATGCAACTATCCACTGAAGTAAGGTAGGGAACAAAAGGTGGTGGAGCCAGTGACTGGGAATAACAGTATGTCAGTGGTAAGTTGTCTAGAGACAACAGGGATACTAAACTATCACTGGAGTTTGTATCATATCTTAGTGGATGGAAGACAGGCCACTGCTAAGAGAGACACAGCCTCTGACATAACCATTGTGAAGCCTGCAATGGTTAAAGAGGAGCAGTACTTGCTTGGACAGTCCACTCCAGTCAGATCTTTAGGAGCGACCCCATTCCAAATGCCTTTGGCCAGGATTCACCTTGACTTGGAGAGTGTAAAAGAAAACAAGCAGGTGGGTGTGTCTGAGGATATCCTTGCAGATGTTTTGATAGGGAATGGTTTTGATAATGCAGTAAAGTAAAGGAGACCTATACAGATCCCACACCTGAAGATGGGGCTGGTGATGTGGCTGTTTCAAGGAGGGAGCTACCCTGTAGCAGTGAGCCTAAAAGTGAGCTACAGCTGTTGGTAGGTACTGATGCTCCTGTGGACAGGATGACTGCAAGGACAGAGGAGAGTTGTAGTACCCAGGCTGAGAATGAGGCACAGCTGTCAGAAGATTCCAGGCTTCCTGTGGAATAGTAGCTGGGAAGGGTCACAAAGGTAGAGTTGAGACAGGCTCAGCTTTTGGACCCTACCTTACAAAGACTGAGGGAGGTAGCTAAGGAGGCACCTGATTCTCAAGGAAAAGGGGAGTCTGTGTACTGGAACAAAGGGTTACTGCATAGAGAGTGGACCTCTGAGGGAGGACTAAAGGGTGAGGTAATACAAAAGTTGGTAGTGCCCGGATCCCACCATCTGGCACTTCTAGCCATAGCCCATTTCATTCCTTTTGTAGGCCATATGGGCATAAAGCATACCAACAGACATATTATGCAGAACGTTTATTGGCTTGGGATTGCAAGGGATGTAACATGGTACTGCAGGACCTGTGAGCAGTCCCAAAAGGTAGGCAAGGCAGGAGACAAGGTCAAAGCTACTTTGATGCCTTTGCCTGTGATTGATGAGCCATTTCAGAGGGTAGCTATAAATATTGTGGGGCATCTGAGTACCCCAAGTTCCACAGAGAAGAAGTATATTCTGGTGGTAGTAGATTATGCTACTAAATACCCTGAGGTGGTAGCTCTGTCCTCCATCAAGGCAGAGAACGTGGCAAATGCTTTGTAAGCGATTTTCTTCAGGGTAGGTTTCCCGAGAGAAATACTGACTGGAAAAGATGCCAATTTCATGTCAGCCCTACTGGCTTGTCTGTGGATGTTCTGTGCGGTGAAGCACCTAATGACCACTTCATACCACCCCCAGTCTAATGGTGTTGTGGAGAGGTTAAACTCTACACTAAAGACCATGCTACAGGAATTTGCAGTCCATTTTAAAAGGAAGTAGGACAAATATTTGTCCCATCTACTGTTTGCATACAGAGAGGTACACCAGGAATCCACACTTTTTTCACCCTTTGAGTTGCTGTATGGGCGTAGGGTGAGGGGCTTTAGATTTGATATCTGATGAGTAGGAGGGTGAGTGTTAATCCCACAAGGACTCTGTTGTGGCATATGTCCTAAACCTCAGGACAAGGCTTAGTGAGATCATGGGATTGGCCCAGGAGAACCTGGCAGGAGCCCAACAGCAGAAAAAGGTGTGGTATTACATGAATGCTTGAGCTTGAGAGTATGTTGTGGGACAGAAGGTTATGGTGCTCATTCCTGTCAAACACAATAAGCTGCAGGCAGCTTGGGAGGGACCCTTCAAAGTAGTAAGGAAGGTCAGTGATCTTAATTACATGGTAAACCTGTTAGACAGGAGGCAGGGACAAGAGCACCATCAGCATGTCTTGGAGGTCCGGGGCAGACTGCAAAGGGCAGGGTTGACCTTAATGGTCATGGTTAAGCCCAGTAAGTGACAGGTGGGTATGGCAGAGGTCTCCTACCTGGAAAACAGAGTGGTGAGTGGCAAGATCAGGCTAGAACCTGCCAAAGTGGAAGCTATTCAGGCATACCCTGCCCTTGTTACCAAAAAACAGGTGAGGATATTCTTGGGGACAGCAGGCCACTATAGAAAGTTTGTTCCCAATTATAGTACAATAGCTGCTCTTCTCACAGACTTGATGAGAAAAAACAGGCCAGATAAGGTAGTGTGGACCCCAGCTTGTGAGCAGGCATTCCAAAAGCTTAAAGGGGCTTTTGAAGTATCTCCTGTGTTAGCCAGTCCAGATTACAGCAAATAATTTGTTGTGCAGGTGGATGCATTGAACCATGGAGTAGGGACTTTACTTTGCCAGATTTCCTCAGAGGGAGAAGAGCACTCGTTGTATATCTCATCTGTAGTTTACAACCCAGAGAGGAATGTTAAACAGTGTAGAAAAAGAATGTCTAGCCATAGTAAGGGCACTGCAGAAATGTCATCCCTATCTGTATGGAAGGAAATTCACTATGGTTACAGACCACAATCCCTTAACATGGCTACATCATAACAGCCAGCGAAATACCAAGTTATTAAGGTGGACCCTAAGGTTGCAGGTATATGACATGACAGTGCAGTATCGTAGTGTAGTCAGCAATTTCAATGCAGATGGGCTCTCAGGACAGGGTATAGGTGAATGTGTTCTGAGACAGGCCCATTTCTCTCAAGCAATGTTTTTCCAAGGTCACTTGAAAAACTTGCTTGAGTCTTCAAAGTGGGGAGAGATGTGATGATAAGAGGTAGTGCCATTTGTGCCAGAGAGAGTAGGCAGTGCATGTGTAACATATGCCAGCATAGCTGGAGTTTTGTAAAGAATTTATGTCATTTGACTATCACACTGATTTATACAGATGCTTGTGTTAAAAATGCATCAACAGTGGGTCCTGCTGGACAGAAAAGAGTTATACATGTATGTCAGATAGTATTATTATAGATGATTAAATGTATATGTTTTAACAGAGAATTTTGGAATGGAAGAGGTTAATCTCAGTCCAGCTATGTTTGAAAAATAGGTTGAAAATTAAATGGTTTGGTTTAAGCCATAAAAATTTTATCTTACAGGTCTGATTGCAGCCACAGACAAAAATGTCTGGTAAAACCAGGACTATGAATCTTACTCTGTTGTCCATAGGGGTAAACTAATTGCTGCCCTGGAAGGGTGGAAGTTTTTGAAATTGTTTTTTAACTTTCAGATGCTGCAACAGATCCCAGCAAAGCTCTGAGAGGGTCAGGTGACCAGATATGATGTCATTCTATAACCAGCACTGACATATTTTTTTAGATATTAGTGAGAGATATGAAGGAACACTCACAGCAGCACTTTGTTTTTTGGAACCTGATAGGAAAGCTCTCTCACGGATGTCTCACACAACCACACACCTCATCTTGCCTTGCTGTAGTAAGCAACTCAACACTCATCATCTTGCCTTGCTGTAGTAAGTAGCTTAACTAGGGAACAGTAATTCTCTATTCAGTCAGGAAAATATAGTGAGATTAGTTAAGTATTGTTTTTTCTGCATCTGTGAGTATCTATTCAACATTGTTATTTTTTATATCTCCTGTGACTGAAACTCTGGTGTTTCTTGTAACTAGATATTCAGTACTCTCATGTTTTTTTTTTTATTTTATTATTTTAGTATTTATTATTAAATATTTCTCTATCTTTCATTGTGGCTGGTCTTTTAGAGAATACTTTAACATCTTAAGAGTACTTGTGCTTATTTTAGTGACTCTGTGGTTGCTCCTGAAAACCTCATTGCATTACTCTACCATTTGTATTAGTATTAATTTTACTCAGTATAATTGGGTGCACTTGTGAGATCCTTAGAGTAGCTGATGGGTGGTAGCATAATTACCTTATAGTCTGGGCAGACAGGGAGCACAGCTGGTAAATCTGTGCCAGCCTTTCACAGGTGTGTGTGTGTGTGTGTGTGTGTGTGTGTGTGTGTGTGTGTGTGTGTGTGTGTGTGTGTGTGTAAGTGTGTGTGTCAGCTATTTGGAACAGGGACACAGAGCTCTAATGTTGTCAGTGTGAAACCTTGTTTGGGGCCTGGAGAGAGTGAGACAGTGAGAGTCCAGTCCCAGATTTGGAGTATGTTCCCTGTGTGCTCTTAAGGGAAATTGTGCTTGGTGCAGACAGCTGCATCTGAAAATAATGTGTGTATCCATTTTTGTTCCTAGTAGTCATCCCTCACTGGTGTCACTGGTGATGTTTGAGTATCCTTGATTACTGTCCTGGAACAGGGACTTTCACACATCAATAGTGTTAGAGTCTCTGGGCTATCCAAGATGGCTACACTGATCAACAGCTTAACTTCAGTCTTGCAGTCTGAAAAAAGAAGCCAAAAGACAAGGCCAGGAACTCTGTCCCATTTAGTAAATTCAGTTACTGGCTAGTAAGTACACTGCCTGGAAACCAACAAATAAGGAACCAAGAGAGTTTGAAAGAAAATAAATTACAAGTGAAGAGAAAACACTGACTGGGAAGAATCCTGTAGTTGTTAAGCAAACAAACATTTCAAGCTCCAGCTTTGGTGCAAGATAGGCTTCCAGTAATCTAGAGGAAAAAATAAGTCAAATGTGCTCAGAGCTGATTAAAATAAATGGAATACTGAAGGAGTATATCAATTCAAATAACAAAAGGCTGGAAAAAATGAAGATGCTTTATTGAGCTGATAAAACTGCAAAAATCAGGGGCTGAAATGAAGAAATGCCTGGCTAAGTTTGAGACTGCTCAAGAAGAGCTGTTTCAAAAATAAAAGAATTAGAGGACAGAGCACAAAGGGAAAATCTGATTTTTTCTGCTGTACCAGGGAAACTAGAAGACACAGACTGCATTAATTATATGAAGACACAAATAAGCAACTGGACTGGTATTCATCAACAAAAACTGTTAATTGAAAGGGTGCACCATGCTTATGCTCCAAACCTGGTCATGAAAAAGCAACCAACACTTATATTAGTAAAGATGCAAGCCTACCCGCAGAAAGAGATGATCTTACATACATATAAATATTTCAAGCACGGACATAAATGCCCTTCCAGCTTGGCAATATACCAAAACACTTGTTCCCATAATAAGTGTCAAGGCTGTTCTTAAAATTCTCTAAACCAGTGCTTAGTTGAATGTAATTTGGTAGTCTGTTCCATGCATCAGCTACTCTGTCAGAAAAGCAATTAGTACACTTCTCATTCCAATAGAATCTTTTACACAGGTTGTCTGATGATTTTCTAGTATATTTTGATAACCCCAAACATTCCCAGAGATAGCTGTCCCTAAATGCCCTATATACCTAAATAAGATCTCCTCTTAGATATCTATAAGAGACACTGTAAAAGTTCAGATATCTTAGTCTTTCATAATAACAAATGGCAAAACTGTAGCAAAAGAGTGAAATTAAAAGCTGGAGGCAGTAGCATGCTTGCGGAAAATGATTATTCACTGTACACCAGGTAGAACAGAAACACATTTATTCCAGCAATCAGGGAATGTTGAGAGGCAGGTGTGAGATTCAAGCTGCTGTATCCAACTGTTTTAAGAACATTGTTTCCTGGAGGATCAGTCATTTTTTGATGCAGGACAGGCTAAGGATGAAATAAAAACATTTGCTAACTGAAATTGAACTATCAAGCATAAGGGGACACTGCTTCTTATTCTTCTGATAACAAAGCACATAGAGAGACTTTGCCAGTGAAAGCTTTTCCATTGTTCCAAAGGAAAATGCTTGAGAGACAGAGAAAATGACAAGAGTTGCCTAGAAGAATCAGGAGTGTCTTGAAACTGAACCAGAGTCTAGACTACAAAGCATCAATTTCATTTGTGAAAGACAGCTGTACAAGAAAAAGAGGAAAGAGTGAACTTTTGTTGACTTTGTTAAATGTGTGGGGAACCGAAAGGCATTTGCCTCACTTTGTGTCATTAATGTTTGGAAGAACACTGAGGGAGGGGAACAGAAAGGAAAACAGTTATTGTAAGGAAAACAATTTCTGATCTTAACAGTATTTCTATGTAACCTTTTTGTGATACAATTTGCATTTTATATAGCAATGCATTTTTAGTTGTTGCTTGTGATGAGGACACTGAAGTAAACAGATGCCTTTTTTCATTCTTTTTTTACTATTAAGAAATGCAGACATTATAATAGAAAAGAGAAAAAATGTTAGACAAAAGTATGTTTAAGTTAATAGTCTGTAATCTTTAGTTATTGAGGTGGGGGATGGAGTGCAAAAGTACGCAGATCATAATATATGTAGAGCTGATATGTTTTCTCTTTGTTTACATATACCCTTGGCTTAATATAATAACAGGTTTTAAGTGGAAACAAGTAAATAGGAGTACACTGAATATAAGGAAAAGTTTTACATGTTTCAACTTGTCTTTAAAAGCCAGTAGATGATGGCTACATTTTTCCTTATGTTTCCATGGAGACAAGCTGATTATACTGCAATAAAAGAAAACGAAAGCACTGGTTTCTTCAAGGCTAAAAATTCAATTTTATTTTGAAAGCAAGCAAGTTGCTTTTCACATCTGGGAGGGGAACAAAGATAAAAAGTATAAACAACAATTAGAGTAAGTAGAAGCACAAGCAGTAACATAGACCTTAGCATAGATAACCTCAAGTTTAGGTTACTTAAGGCCTGAGTTTGCGGAGGTGTTCTTGGGTGCATTTTATTTTATTTTATTTTTTTAAGGTTTTTCATTAAAACAAAATGTCTTGTAAAATGTTACATAGGTTCCAATATTCAGAGACAGTGCTAGCATTTCGGGGGCCACCAGCAAGTTTTAAGTTGAGGGCTCTACTCAGGAGGGTGTAAGGAAGGACCATGTTGCTGTCACATCACTTCTCTGTCAAGATTCTCCCACCACTCTTTTAAAGATCACTGTATAAAAGTGTTGGCACACTCAGACATTGCAAATATTTGTAGGGCTACTATTAGTACATCAAGGCACACACACTGACTGGCATTTAGTACCAATGATATATTTCAAGCCTCATCACCACAGCAAAGTAGACACTCTCAAAGAGGTATATGCACAACACTGGCTGGCATTTTGTAGCAATGCAACATTATGGTAAGCCTCTGTACAACAACAAGGTAGCCACTCCCACAGAGATACACAAAGATATCCACACAGACTCCCACACACAGGACAGAGGCACCCACACTAGACAAAGACAGCACTACAGCAAGATTGAACAGAGACACTCACAAAAGATGAATACAGTACTACAGTAAGACTGAACAGACCCACACAAAAGGTGAAAACACCAGTACAACAGCAGGACTGAAGAGAGACTCCCACACACAGAACAGAGACACCCCGCATGAGACAAAGACAGCACTACAGTAAGACTGCAATAAACAAGATGCATTTGACATACTGACCTCACCACCCAAGACAGACATGCATAACAGTTAGACGGCAGAGGCTCACAAAACAGCCGTATTGAAAAGACTATAGACACAGAAGACATACAGGAGAGAGCTTTAGGGAATTACAGAGACTGAGGCAGACAGACTTAAACCCAAGGAGAATCAGATGAAGTCAAACAGCATACAGGTGAGACACCAGTCTGCCATTTATATGCAGTGTACAGCCCCCCACCATCTCTCAATCTTCTATCACAAGAAAACTGGACAAAGGTAAAAATAATGGTAGGACAAAGGTCTAAAGATCAGGGACATATTAAATGCTGCTTTTACACAGTGAAAAATATGTACATTTGGCAGTATTCTCCACAGCCCCTCCCCCCATCTCTTTGTCACATAGAACAAGAAATCTGACCAATGTTAAAAGTAAAGATAACAGTAGGGCAAAGGCATAAAATCAGGGACATTTCAAACTTAACATGGACATTCAACAATATTCCACCACAACTCTAACCACTCAACTGCTTAGCACAAGAAATCTGTACAATGCTAAAAGTAATGTTTGGACAAAGGCAGAAAATCAGGGGCATTTCAAATTTAAAAATCTGGACATTCACCAAACGTTTCACAGCACCCACCTTTCAGCCTCTTAACGCAAGTATTCTGGACAATGACAAAAATATTGGCAGGGCAAAGGTGAAAAAATCAGGGACACATTTTAAGTACTGATTTTACAAACTGAAAAAAAATGGATATTTGTCAATATTTCCCACAGCCCCGTCTTCCCATCTCTCAGTCACATCACACAAGAAAAGTAAAGGTAATGGTAGAACAAAGGGGACATTTCAAACTTAACCTACACATTTGCCAATATTTCATCACAGCCCCCACCCCTCAAGTGTTTGGCAAAAGAAATCGGGATAATGCTTAAAGTAATGTTAGGACAAATGCATAAAATCAAGTTCATTTCAAACTTAAAAATCTAAACATTTGGCAACAATCTTACAGCCCCCACCGCTCAACCTTCTTGCACATCAACAAAAATAATGGCAGTACAAAAGTGCAGTATGAGGGATGCATTCTCAAGACTGCTTTTACAGACAAATGTTAGAACAAATTTTGCAGTAGTATGCAGACATCAAACAAATCTGGCAATTCAGCAACATACTCACTCCTTTTCCCCAACCCACCCCACCCCAGCTCACCTCTTATTAGTCCAACTCTGGATAAAGTCAAGAAAACAGAGGCAAAACATCAAGAAAAGCTTAAACCTTGTTCTCATATATAAATAAAACAGCACAGTGTACAACCATTTCTTTGCAGACTGTATACATGCAATACACTTGAAAATAATTTAAAATTTATTTCACTTTTCTCGTTTCCCCTCTCCACCTCCTTAACACAACTAAGTATTTCTGGACAAAACCAAAAATAATGAAGAACAAAAGGCATAAAGCTGGGGAATATTTAAATACTTTTAGAGTTACAAAGATGTCCCTCATTCTCAACTTCTTAGCACAAGAAATCTGGACAAAGCCCTGACAAAATAAGAACAGATTTTAATTTTATAAACTTAGAAAAGTGCTAGAACATGATTTGTGTTAGTCTTACACTTTATAGCCTACAGAAAATGCAAACTCAGATGTAGGTCATAATTTAGTGACTTCAGTCCTCAGTGATTTGTCAGAAAAAAAAACATTTTTTGTAAGGAGAACAGGAGAATAGACTAAAAATATACATCAGGAAAAAGTCTAGACATTTTGTGAAAATATTGACAGTTGAGAGGTATGCCTGCCAATCTGCCATCCCCGAAAAACAGCAACTTGCCTTTTATAGATGGACTTAATGGTTCAAACAAGTTGCCTGTGCTCGCTTCTCTTCTTTAGCTATCCAGGCCACTTGTGCTAACCCTGATGGCAGACTGACTTTTTCCACAAGAACTTTCAGTTGTCCTGAAAAGGACATTTTTTTTCTTTTGAATAATTTTTTTGCCCTTAAAAGCATAGTTAGAAAAGCTCCTAATAAGAAGGGGTTCCCGAATATCTCTATCACTTGCTCCTTGACCCCAAATCCAAAACAAACTCCACACATCTTCACTCTTTACTAGTCAAACACCAGTAAAGCTTGCAGCATGTGCCTTTCTAAAGGTAAATCTCTGTGGATGAGGAAGCACTGCAAGCTCGTCTGAACAAATCAAGTCTTTTCCTTATGTCTATGACATTAAAAAAAAAAATTCCAGGCTGCTACCAATCAGGTCTTAAAGCAGACCTGGTGGATTGCAGCTTTTGCCAACATCACCCACTAAGTCAGGAGGAAGTACAAGGGAAAAAAAATGCAAAGACAAACCGCAATCTCTTAGATGAGATTTTACTGCCGAAACCTTGATACCCGACTGCTGAATCTTGGTGGCTGCATCCCAGTGGGAGCCCTGACCTACATCAATAGATTTGGGGGTTCCCACAATTGTGGGTTTCACAGGTGCCTAATGACAGCTATGCCAATGTTTATAAGTTCATAGGTTCATAGGTGTGTACTAGGCTAATGGACCTGGAGCCTTTACAAGCCTAGCCCATAGGATTACCCTGGCATCATGCCACCTGACCTTAGTTCCCAATGCCTCTGTCAAGTAAAGCCACTGGAGTGATCCCCGGGTTGAATTTTCTATTTCCCATACACTCATCAAGATTTCTCTTGAAGAGGGCCAGTGAGGTGCTCTGCTTGACATGTATGAGAAGTCTATTCCATAGCATGGGCAGTCTCTGGGTTATGAACCTCTCCATCCAGCATGTTCTGTTAATTGTGGTAATGAGGTTGAGGTCTCTGGAGCATGTGGTGTGGAGTGATTCGGATTTCTTTAGATATAGCATTTCTAACAGAGCTGGGTCAGATATGGCTTTGTAAGTCAAGCAGAGTTTGCCTCTAAGTAGGTGATATGAGACAGAGAATAGTTGGAGTATTTTGAGTCTGTCCATATAGGACAAATGTTTAAGGCCAAGGATCCTCTTTGTGAGGTACTTTTGCAGCTTCTTCAGTTGTTGCAGGTTTTTAGTGAGGTACATGCCAAATGGCTGCCTAATGAGGAAAGAGTAGAGGGAGACAATGACCTCTTTCTTCCTGGATGCAAAACCCTTAGTAATGAGATGTGCCACATAGAAGGACATCCTGACCACAGTGGCAACGTGGTGGTCAAAAGAGAGGTTGCTTTCAACCTGTGTTCCCAGATCTCTTAAAACACCTTTTGTGTTCAGTGGACTACCATTGATGTGGTAATTCATGGGAACCAGATTTTTTTTTCCCAAAGGGGATGACAACACATTTTTTTGGCATTGAGCTTAAGTCTATGGTTCTGACACCAGTGGTTGGTCTCAGTGAGGCCTTTCTGTAGGATGTCAACATCACTTGTTGAGTTAATAATAACTCCCAACTTGCAATTGTCTGTAAACTTTGACAGCCAGAGTCCCTTTATGTTGGCCTGGACTTCAGAGATGTAGATACCAAACAGCAGAGCACCCACAACCAAACCCTGTGGGACTCCACTCATGACTGGTCAACAGTCTGACTTGGAGTCAGCTACTTTCACACTGTGGGTTCTACCTGTGAGCCAGTTTGAAACCCACCTAGTGATATAGGGGATGATGCCCAGCTTAGTGAGTTTTTTTCTGATTCCTGAGTGGGGAATGGTATCAAAGGGCTTGGCCAGATCAAGGTAGGCTGTATGAACCACCTTGCCTTCATCCACAGCTCTGGTGACTGACTCTACCCTCCACAAAACCAAACTGTGTGGGATCCAGAGTTTAGAGATTCCTTATATCCTTGTTTATTAGGTCTATGATGATGTGTTCCATAGCTTTGCATATCAGACTCATCAGGCTAATGAGGCGATAGTTCCCAGGATCTGTAGTCACTCTTCCTTTGTGGAGAGGGATGACTGTAGCAGTGCGCCATTCGGTAGAGACAAAGCCTGAGGTGAGGCTGTGATTGAACAGGGCACACAGGTGAGGTGCGAGTTCACTCTGTAGTTCATGTAGAACACAGCCAAGGATATTGTCAGGTCCCGTAGAAGCTGTATTCCTGGCTTTGGACAGTGCTGTTTTAACCCATGGAGCAGTAATACTGGGTGCCTGGCAATCTATTGGTACTGTGAATGGCCCTGTTGGGGGGAGGGGTAAAGTTGGCACTGAATCTGTCGGCCAGTATATGGCAATATCTGTTGGCTTGGTATAGGAGGTACCATTGTGCAGTAGCTCAGAGCAAATCTGGGTATTGCTGTGGATAATCTTTACATAACTATAGAACGCTTTGTGGTTGTCTTTACTATCTGCTGCAATTCTGTTTTCATAGCTAATTTAGAGGATTTGATGAGGGATCTCAACTTTTTGTTGAGATGGATAAGGGACTTTTTCCAGCCTTGGAACTTCACCTTATTCTGCATCAGTTTTCTCCTTCTGTTGTAGAGTTTTTTTATGGCAGGGGACCACCAAGATTGGCTTTCTTTTTTTTGGAGGAGAGTGTCTTAGTTCTATTGGGTATGGAAAGATCCATGCATTTGTGTACGTGTTCGTACACTGCATTGTTGTATGAGTCGGTGGTCATGCAACTATTATCCATTTGCATGGGTGCCGTGAAGTTAGCCACCTCTGTTTTTAGGAGCCCAAAGTTAGCTTTGGAGAAGTTTTTTTGTGGTGGTTACCTTTGCGGTGGGGTGGGAGGGATGTGGATTTTCAAGGTTATTAGTTTGTCATCGGATCTAACTGGGGAGGAGTTGACTATTGGTGTAGAGCAATGGTCACCCATGTTAGTAATGACCAGATCAAGGATGTTGCTACCTCTAGTGGGGGTAAGAACAAGCTGGTCAAGGACATTAGAATTAATGAATTCCAGGAAATGATGGGCAAGTGTATTGGTACATAAGTAGTTTTCCCAGTTAATGGAGGGGTAGTTGAAGCCGCCCAGTATGTGAGTGTTAGGTTGGACCCTAATATTCTCCAGGGTGCTTAGGAACATGGAGTGAGTCTTGGGACATAGCTGGGGACTTATAGCAGGCTACGACCTGAACCGCTGTCTTACCCAATGTTAGCTGCACCTTAAGTATCTCAGATGTGTTATGTTGGGCTACCAGTCTGGACGTGTGCACATCCATTATGAATATGGAAACACCACCACTTTTGGAGCTTTGTTCCAAGTTCTAGGGCTGAAAGGTGTGCAATGCGTTATAGCCTGGTAGTGCAGGGGTGCTTTCTGCTGCCTTGACTTTTTCAACCTCCCCCTCAAAAAAAAAAAAAAAAAAAAAAAAAAAATATATTTTTAAAATGTAAATTTTTTTTATGATGTTAACTGTATAACTTGCTTGTAATTTTTTGGCTCAATTTGTGTGTACTCTTTGCATATTGTTACCCTTACTTTCTTGTAATATCGCAAATGTACTTCTTCTTAAACTCTGGAGCTTAACTCCTCGGGCCTCTACTGAAAATGGACATGTATCCAGCTAGACTAGCCCGGTCAACAAATGTAAAATAAATAAATAAATAAAATAAAATTGAACCAGGTCTCTGTTATAGCACAAATGTCAATATTCTCCATTTTAAGGAGTGCTTTAAGCGGGTGCATTTTGAGATTTAAACTTCTAATGTTGAGCAGCATGACCCTCAGATTGCATTTGGTTGCAGCTGATACAGTGCATCGAGGTCTGTCAATCATGTCATCCCAGGCAGACAGATACTGGATCCCCTTGGAATGACACCAGAAACTTAGACAGTTGTTGAAATCAATAATTTTCTGCTTGTACTATGATACCATTCTGGGTGATGGGAGGATGCTGCTCAGGGCTAGGGTCATACCTGCCTGGGCTGCATAATCCAAGAGCTCCTGCATGTCTCTTTTCATGTAATCCAGGGAGGTACATCTCAGGTCATTCACACCCATGTGTATAATGACAGAGTCATATTTGTACATGTTGTTGAGGGACCAAAGTGCATGCATTATGTGGCAGATCCTGGCAGCTGACAGGCAGCTGACTGTTACTTTCTCCTTATTCAACCGAGTGAGTGGGACATCAGTGTGCCTCAATATCAAGTCGCCTATGACTAGTGGGTTGGGCATGCTGTTTTGCCTTAAGGGCTTTGGTTGAGTGGCACACTGTTTAGGAGAGTTATGTGTCTCATGATTAGTGTTGTGTTGTGTTGTGGTGGTCGAGTGCATTTCTGCCTTGGAGGTCTTTGCTGTTTGGGTAGATTTTTATTGAGAGCCTCCATGAAGGCGGTTGTGTGGTTTGTGTTTTTATGCGAAGGCAGTGCTGGTGTGTGTTTTGGAGGGCTATGTATTCCTTGTGGTGTGTTGCAAGTGCTGACCTTCTCCTCTTGACCAGCTATTCCAGTCTTGGCTGGAGAGTGTGTGGCTTCCAATTTGGATCTATAAGTGCATCTCTCGCAAGTCTGAGTGTTGGGAGGTAAGAGGAGAGGGTTGTCAGTGTACACGAGGCAGTTGCTACAGTGCCTCAGGATGCCCAAGTTCACCAGGTTAATAGGAAAAAGCACAGGGAACTGACCTTTAGACATGCCTGGAGGGGTGGGTATTAATAATAAGGACTGGAGCTGTTTCCTTGTAGAATGTTTAGTGCTTGTAGCACTTTTGTGTGCTACAATAATTGCTACAAGAAGTCTGGTAAAGTGCTATACTAATAAGCTAATAAAAATGCAGGAGAGTAGAGAACTAGCAGATCTAAGGGAAAATTGAAGAACAGACATTGGCACCACTCAGAAGCATACAAACAGTCCTGGATATGTATCTGGACTAGACTAGTTACAGGAAAGGCAGGGCACAAGTGCAAATGCGGGCTTTTAAACCAGAAAGATGAAAGAGATGGAAAAACTGCCCAAAAGGCCAAAAAACTACGATTCCTGGGTCAGAAAGGGGAAAGAACTGGATAAGTGCTCAACCTACCAAACATTAATGGGTGCATGTATCAAGAAATCTGGAAATAGACATTTAAAAAAGGCCATCATATATAATAGAATGACCTCTTATCATAATGGTGACACTTTCCATATTATCTTGGAATGCGAATAGTCTCATAGGTATAGAAAAAAAGAAAATAATTATTTGATTATATTTAGAAATGCAGAGTGCAAATAGTAATGTTACAGGAGGTACATTTGGAAAGAAATGACTATGCGAATTTGATAAAGAAAGGATTTCAAGATGGATATTACAGCAAATCTGTATCTAGACTAGACTAGTTACAGGAAAGGCAGGAAACAAGTGTAACATTGGCTTTTAAACCAGAAAGTTGAAAGGGATGGAAAAACTGCCCAAACAGCCAATAAACTACAATTTCTGGGTCAGAAAGGGGAAAGAATGTATACGTGATTAGCCTACCAAACATTAATGGGTGCATGTATCAAAAAAGCTGGAAATAGACATTTAAAAAGGCCATCATATATAATAGATGGGAATAATGACTTCTTATCATAATGGTGACGCTTTCCATATGATCTTGGAATGTGAATGGTCTCAAGAAAAGAATATTTGATTATATTAAGAAATGCAGAGTGCAAATAGTAATGTTACAGGAGACACATTTGGAAAGAAATGACCATGTGAATTTGATAAAGAAAGGATTTCAAGATGGATATTCTGCAGAATATTAATTGCTAGAGAAACTCCAATAGAAATATAAGAGGAAAAGAACAAATATAATAATGGGAGATTTGTGGTAGTAAGGGGCTACTGAAAAGGAATGTGAATTAGTCTGGCATGTATTTATATTCCACCTAAAATTGGAGGTTAAAAAATGAGAGAAATGATCAGTTTTCAGCAGGGAATATTACTTGTAGGTAAAGATTGGAATTTACTTTGCATTAATGAGGATGTATCTAAGGAGGCCTAGAAGGAAAAATGTAACAAAAGATGGTAGATTTCTGAAGACATTTATGAAAATATTTGATAGGGAAGATATGAATTCATTAGCAGGAACATGGGGAGAATTTACACATTATTCCCCAAGGGACAAGAACTGGGTTAGACAAGAAAGACATGAGTGAGTCCCCAAAGTAAGGTGAAACAGGAAGATAAAGAAACATCTGAAGAGGAACTATGGACATGGGAAAGAAAAAAGATTTAATATGGTGTAATATTTATGAAAAGAGCAGCACCAAAGGTATTTGAAGAATAATACAGGCAAATGAATCTGGACATTGAAAACTTTACAATACAAAAAATATGAAGACAAAGAGGAAAAGTATTAAAGGAGATTAGTAATGGAGAAGTTATAATAGAAACTGAGGTTATGGAGAACCTGCAAAGTGAAGGATTCAGTGTACAAAATTGAATGCAGAAAGCACCACAACAGGATAGAGCAATGGATATCCAAATTAAGGGTAAACCAGTGGAACAGGAAGCAATTGGTCAGATGCCATATCACGATATTTTGGTTCCTTCTACAGAAAATCAGTATAAACATTTACTTGAAGCTAAACAACTAGGAAAGGAACAGGAAACTGTGGAATCTCTGATGCAGTCAATGTTGAGGAGTGATAGGCTGATGAGTTCCTGTATGACAGAGCAACAAATGGCACAGGATGAATTTGAAGAGAAGGTGCTACAGGAAGATGCTATGGAACTTTCTATAGAATGTCCACAGGAAATGGAAAACAAGGGATGTGCTCTCAGTTTGGAAGAAAATGAGCTAAGAGATGAATAGATTGATTTAATAGACATGGATAGATATATTAAGATTAATGAGAGGAATAGACTGCAGAAGGTCAATAAAACCCAAAAAGTCAGAAGTCTGATAAAACAAATGAATGCAGTAATTAGAACTGTCCATAGAGAACCAGGTGATATAACAGAAGTGAACAGGATATATTACTGTGCTGCTAAATTAATAACTGATAAAGTTCTACCACAAAACACAGGGTAGTGAGGGAAAGGAAGGGGAGAAATCGAATACCATCATGGAAGTAAGCGAAAACCATAAAGCAATTAAGACAAGAAGTATCACTCTTACAAGACTATAGAAGAGGGAATAGATCAACAAAACTACTGAGAAAGATAGATGTGATAAAAGAAATGCACAGTATTAGGACAGACCAGGATCTATCATGCACTATTGCAAATAACAAACTAAAAATTTCAGCACCAGTGGAAAAACTTAGAAGATGCACAGATAAATATAAAAGAAAAGTACAAAAAAGATGCTAAATGGACAGAAGAAGTAAAAGAAAGAATATGAAGTTTAAAGGTACAGGATATGAAATGGGATGAAGTAACAGCCAGAGAGATTGATACAAAGTTAAGAAAAGCCTCTAACAGGAAAACCCCAGGCCCAGTTGCAGTACCTAACTTTTGGTTAAAAGTATTAACATCTTTGCACTGGGATTTAGCTATGAGTAAGAACTATTTATATGCAAACCCCAAACAGACACCAACCTGACTAACAGCAGGCAAAACAATGCTCCTTCTTAAGAGTGAACCTGCAAGCTACCCTAAAAATTATAGACCAGTAACTTGCCTTCCGATGACATATAAACTATACACAGGAATTGATGCTGACAGAGTATAGTCATTTAGAAAAAAATCAATTATGGCAGTAGAATAAAAAGGCAGTAAAAGAAAGTCATATGAAACAAAGGATCATTTGTTGTTTAAAAATTTCAAACTGGAGAACTGTAAAAAAGGGGAAGAATTTAAGTATGACATGGGTTGAGTATAAAAAGCATTTGATAGTATCCCACATTCATGGATAAAAGAGTGCTTACAAATGTATAAGATACACCTTACACTGATTGATTACATTACAGTGACCGTGAAACAGTGGCAGACCACTTTGCAATTAAGCCATGATAAAGGACATATTATTATCCTAGGGATAAAAATTCAAGGGGGGTATTCCAGGGTGACACTCTGTCACCATTGCTATTCTGCCTTGCCATTAACCCATTAAGCTGTTTACTTAACAACTTAGGCCATGGTTACAATTTGTCTCCTAAAAAACAACAAAGTGTAAAGACTTTTCATCTTCTCTTTGTCGATGATTTAAAACTGTATTGCTCACCAGATGAGGACCTGAAAGCACAGCTACAGGTTGTCAAAACTTTTTCAGATGATATAAGAATGTCATTTGGTCTTGATAAGTATGCAAAAGCAACCTTTAAACCAAGAAAACTGCAGCACCAGGAAATATCAGTTTGGAACAAGAATGTGATATAAAAGAACTTGAGCAAGAAGGAGTCTATAAATATCTGGGTATTGATGAAGGATCAACAATAAAACATGAACAAATGTGAATAAAACTTAGTAAGGAATACTTCAGAAGAATAAATTAATTATGAAAACAGCACTGACATCTAGGAAAAAAATCCAGGCTATAAAGCAATTTGCTCTTCCTGTCCTAACTTACAGTTTTGGAGTGATTGACTGGCCCCAAAATGTGTTAGATAAATTAGATAGGAAAACAAGAAAGATGCTTCATGCTCACCAAATGATTTATAAAAATCAGTGTATACCAAGATTACATATTCCCCATTCTGAAGGAAGGATGGGTCTCCTTGAAATCGATTACATGTATAGATCTGCAATTGTGGGACTCCACACATATCTGCTGACCTCACAAGACCCAAATGTAGTGAAGTCTTGAAACATGAGGAGAATAACTCTAAGATGACTTCTCTGCTTAATTTAGTAGAAGCATATCAGTGTCAAGCAGGATTGGAAATCAAACCAGAAGTAGATAAAAATCAGGCAGCAACCGAGTGTACCAAAAAACAAAAAAAAAATAATATAAGGTGAAGGACCAGATGAGAAGACAAGAAATGTGGAAAAACCATAAATATAGTTGCAAGTATAGAAAACTTCTGGACGAACCTCATGTTGATCAGGAAAGAACACAAGAATGGTTAAGGAGAGGCGAATTCAAACCAAGAGATGAAATGTTAATATTGGCAACCCAAGATAGTGGGCTACATACACACTGGTTTACAAAGTCCACTGAACATATGGGAGAAACAGACAAATGTAGGTTTTGTAAAACCAAATTGGAAACAGTTACACACCTCGTTGCTGGGTGTGACATACTAATGGCAGAAGGACTGCATACTGAAAGGCATAATAATGTGACAAGACTGCTACACTGGAGATTGTGCAAACATTATGGTATTGAAGTGGCTGAAAAAACACTGGAAACATGATCCACAAAGCATCGTAGAAAATGATGAAGTTTATATCACATGGGAGTACCCATTACCAGCAGTTCAAAAGATAGACGCTAAAAAATGGATATAATGATCATAGAAAAGAAGACAAAAGTAGCATTGATCATTGAAATTGCTACACCCAGTGACTACAGTGTCTTGTGTACATAGACACAAAGTTATAAAATATCAGGATCTGCGGGCAGAAACGAGAGCAATGTGGAAGAAAGATACCCAGACAGTTCCAATAGTAGTTGGAGCAATGGGTCTTATAAAAAAGAATTTACAGTCATATTTAGATATGTTACCAATCCATGTAACCCCGCACGAATAGCAAAAGGAGTCATTACTGGGCACATTGTGGGTGCTGCGAAAAGCACTTTTGGCTGACATCAAAGAGAGAAACAATGCTAATTTCATGAACTTTAATCGTACTTTGACTTAGGAATGGGGTCCATTCCTGTCATAGTATTAGAAAGTCATAAAATTTGGAGAAATTAAAAAGTGAGAACCAATATATTCATAAAGTAGCAGAAAGTGTACTAAGAACTAAGCAAACTCAGGAATGGAGAAAGGAGAGTCTGCTGATAGTGATTACTAAATTATGGGTACAGTAAATAGGCAAGAGGGTTCAGGAAATTACTGGAAGAAGCTGGCAAAGGAGTCAAGGTACTGGGTACAAATAATTAGAGATAGAAAGGTAATAGAGAGGAAAGAGGCCAATAAGACATTTGTACTGCAGGCTGGAGACTGTGTTCCCTATCAGGGATTGATATAAGAGTATAGGGAAAGGGGAAACTCAAAAAAACAAAAAGTACTGGTGATGGCACGAGGAACGAAACAATAAACACACTTCTTTAGCATATATTTTATTTTCACCGCTTTCATTTTGCAACTTCTTCAGAACTAAAAACAGCACTTAAGAACTTCCATATTTATATATACATACTCATTAGCAATTCATTAGATCACACCCTTAACCATTTTCCATTTAAAGTACCTCAGTAAAATTTAAAATATTAAACCTATAAAAAAACATTATTTATTTACATACAATTTCCTATATTTCAAAACACATTTGATATTAATAACTTCATTCATTTCTGGTGTTTTATCTGCCTGAAGTTGTATCTGCCACCAGGTTTCTCTTTGTTCTAAAAAATTCTTAAAATCACCTCCCCTTGCATCTATCTCAACTATTTCTAAGACTGAAACAAGAAATGTTTTATATGTCCTGCACTCAACTGTGTGCCTGTATAAAGTGCTTTTTTTGGTCTCTTTTTTTGATATTGTAATAATGCTCTCTTATCCTTTCATATAACGATCCAGTAGTCATTCCTACATAAAAACTAGAATATCCACTGCATAGAAAAATATATACCACCCCTTTTGTTTTACAGGTGGTATGTCCAGGTAATTTTATAGTGCTGGGATAGCTTAATATATTAATATAGGAAAACAGAAACTGATCTCTCCACAAAACAAGTGACAATTTCTCCAAAAAAGCAATAAATCCAAGGATACTTGCAGCAATAAAGTAAAATAGACTTTTATTTAACAAGTGGGATGATAAGCGCTTTCACGTGGATACAACCACGCTTCTTCAGATAATAATTAAACCCACTGACTTGCTTTATATAGTAAAGTAATTAGCAAAGACAATGATTTAATAACTAATTAATTAGTTCATTAAGCACTTAAAGGAACCAAAATTAAAAACAACAATCATTGCTGTAGTGTATAAAATAAACGTCAAAATAGACAAATAAAAACATTTGTTAGACATCACTATAAAAACATGCATTCACAATTATATTACAGAAATGCATCAGGCTATAAAATATATATTGTATAAAACCTGCTGTGCATAGAATAAAATGACTAAAGTTCAAAATTGATTTCTTCACAGACCTAAAGTAGAGGATGAGGCAAAGTGCAATATATCGTAAGCATAAGATAAATGCATAAGGGCATGCTGAAAACGTATATTATGAAATAATGTCAAAAGCTAATAAAACACTTCTAGAATAATAACGTAGGATTGCAAGAACATTATTATTCAACGTAAAATGTTGAAAGCTGGCGTAAAGGCCGGCAAAAAAACACTCTTAGGGAGAATGTATACGATGAACCTTAAATAAGGAAATATTACGAAGAAACGCACAAACTACACTATTTGCGCCTATTTAACAATGTTCATCACCTACTGAAAGTAAAATTAAATAATAATGAGGAAACACTTTAGAAACAATGAACTATTAATAATATGAATTTTGGAAGTAATAAATGTATAGGATAACTATACGAATGGTTAGTATCTATAGATAATTAATATTAGATTATGCATGGATATATCCAGATAGCAGTACATATATCCATACATATATATATAGAGAGAGAGTGTACTAAATATATACTATTTATAAATAAATTGATATTTTAACATTTTAATATTAATTTAAATAAATAAATAAATATGAAAAAAGTATATATATATATATATATATATATATATATATATATATATATATATATATATATAACGAATGTACATATAAAAATGTGATAATATTATGACTAAATGATACCTTGATTAAATGTTAAAGTAAACAACAACGGCAAAACCAAAAACCAATCAATTAGGTGTATCTCTAAGGGATTTATAAGACTTTTGTCTATTATTTGACAATTTTAATAATCTATTTACAAATAAAAAAGACTAAAGGTCTAACAGATTGAAGAGTCTAAGAAGTTCCATGGATTATCATAATTTATATTTGATTAAGGTATAAGTACAACAATTCATAGAAAGTTACTAAAAATATATAAAAAATTTTATAAGAATTAAATTGCTCTATAAGAATCTAAATGTATATCAAGATAAAAAATTTTTTTGGGGACATATAAGTAATAATGCACAATAAAAGACTATAAAAAAATTTTATTAGAATAAGACATAGTTAATCAAAGCTAGAACTAAAAAGCTAGGATAATAATTGTATAGTTTTCAAATAAACATCTTATTAACGTTTCCTGCTATTCAAGACAGGTTTAATAGAGACCGTAGTGTTTAATCCAGGATGGTTGTGCGCATTAAATCTCAGAATCCACTTTAGTTCAGCTAATGCAAGGCTATTGTTAGCATCACTTCCTCTAAGATTCTGTGGAATTACTTCTAACACTCTAAAACAAAATGCATGATCATTATGTTTACTTATATGTTGAGCTAGAGCATTAGTATCTGAGGTGTTCCTTATCTCATAGAGGTGATCATAAATTCTATCGGATAGCTTTCTTTTAGTAAGGCCTATGTAGAAGGCAGTACACTTTATGCAGGTAGCCAGGTATACCAAATTTCTAGTGGAACAAGTGGCAGAACTTCTGAATTGAAATGTAAAGTTTAACGTAGGATGTATAAAGGAAAGATTAGAACAGATGTAACTACATCTGTTACACTTTCCACAAGGGACAGTTCCAGTACTCTCAGTAGGATGTTTAGACACTGCACGAAAATCATTACATAGAATTTGTTTCAAGTTTGAACAGTTTTTATAGAGAAATCTAGGGTAATTCCCTACCAAATTTATTACTGTATCATTAGTAGTAAGGATATTCCAGTTTTTGTGTATAATGTGTTCCAAACATTTCACGTCACTTGTGTATTTAATAATATATGGAAGTTTCAAAACTTTATTAGATGTAGTAATTCTCATATTTGTTGATGGAGTAACTAAATTAGGTATCCTGGGTGCATAGGTACTTGTCACTAAAGGACTCAGAACACTATCTTTGATTGTGTGAATTAAATCACTATTATAACCTCTATTTAAGAACAATGTTTCCATTCTGTCCATTTCTAGCAACAGGGATTGTTCAGTTTGACAGAGCTTGGTTAACCTAGTAAATTGGCTTTTAATAATGCCTGGAAACGTATGCCTGGGATGCATACTGTCAAATTTAAGTAAGGTGTTGGCCCAGGTAGGTTTCCTAAAAAGAGAAGAAATAACAGTTCCTTGTTCAGTTAACCTCAAAGTAACATCAAGAAAATGAACACATTTGTCAGAGGCTTCCATAGTAAATTTCAAATAAGATGTAGTGGATTCTAAAAATTCCAAAAACTGTTGAAAATCTATAAGAGTGCCCTGCCATATAAGAAGGACATCGTCCACGAAACGTTTGTAAAATTTGACATATTTAAACGTGGGATGATCAAACAAAACATTCTTTTCCCAATTTAGGACTACTAGATTTGCATACGTATTCGCACAGGGGGTGCCCATGGCTACCCCTCATGTCTGTAAGTATGCATTATCATTGAACATGAACAGGTTATTATTCAGTACCAAATCTAATAACTGGCAAATTAGAATTATTTTATCACTATTGAATGCAGTGTCTCTAACCAATAATTCTCTGATAGCTTCGAGTCCTAAATCATTGGGAATAGAAGTAAATAAATTTTTTACATCAAGGGTTACTAAAAAATAGCTATTATTCGTAACATCAAAGGTAACATCAACCAAGCTGTCCAAGAGTTGATAGGTGTCTTTTAAAATGGAAGGCACTGCATTAACTATAGGCCTGAGAAGCCGTTCAATAAGGGTGGATACAGGTGCAGTCACCCAGTTACTACCCGCCACTATAGGTCGTAAGGGTATGGGGGTTACATTTTTATGAATTTTGGGTAACCCTTTTATTACTGGAATGGTGGGATATTCTATTAATAAATAGTCATATAAACCAGGAGTGATCTGCCTGCACATAAGTAGATCATACAGGGTTTCATGTACTACTGTAATAATCTTATGTATCTCATTCAAAGGGATAATCTTATAAGTGGTGGAATCTGATAGCATATTTAACATGAGAGAGTTATAGTCAGAAGTATTCAAAATGATTGTACCTCCACCTTTATCTGCAGGTTTGAAGGTCAAATCAGTTAACTTTTTGAACTTATTTAAAGATTTAACTTCATCAGACGTTAAATTCACATAGGCTATCCTTTTAGTATTACTAGAAAACAGAGAATAAAAATCTTTTTCACAAGCCTTTAAAAAACATTCTATGTTAAAAGGTAGTACTGGTGAAAAACTACTTTTGCGTTTTAAAGACATAGCATCACTTTGTATGGAGTTGTTATTGGGAGTAACAGTAGAGCTTTTGAAAAACGACTTCAAAGCTATGTTCCTGCAAAAAAGTCGCAAATCACATAAAGTGTCAGTTAAGTTGCTGCACTGTGCAGGAATGAAACTTAGTCCCTTATTAATCAAACTTATGTCAGAGTAATCCATATGATAAGAAGATAAATTAACAAACAAGTCAGTCACATTCTCTGCTTTCTTGAGGCTCCATACCTCTCCCTGGAGATTTTCCGCTTCCTCGGTCCTCTGCTGTGTGAGCGGCCTCTGCCATGGAATTGTTGTTTTATCGGATACGGTAAAAAACGATTTGGGTCTTGAGCTGTTTTAGGTCTCGCTCCTAGTAGAGTATCATTAGGCAAATTAATAAACGCCAGTTGGTTGGGAGGTGGCGTTTCAGAAAACACGGTCGACCTGGGAACGCCATTATCATCCGTGTTCGGCGCATTTACTTCTGTTGCCGTAGAAGAAAGCAAAGTGGAACTAACGGCAATTGGAGCAGAGTGAGTGATGTCATCTGGGGTTTGCACTGGGAGTGCCGGATTCTGCTGATAGGAATGCGTTGTGTTATTTCTTGGCCAAACAAAGATTTGTCCAGTTTGGAAATCATTAAAATCACGTTGTAGCTTTTTAAATTTGATTTGTCTTAATTTTTCACTGAAGGAATTAACTTGTGCAAAAATGCTTTGTAGCCTGTTCTTAGAATACTCAGACTTGAAATGTTCATTTAGGTTTCTATAAATAGAGTCAATTTCATCACGAAGTTTATTTTCTAATGGTGAAAAATATTCAATTAACAACTTCATATACCTGTAACCTTGCTCTATGTTAAGGTCTTGCCACTTTTTTAAAAGGGTCGGATGGTTGTCTCCATAAGAAGGCATACAAAACACGCGCATGCCTCTTGGGACGATATGGAAGTGTAACGAAGCTTCAAGCTATATTAATATATTAATAAATGGACCTTCCAATATATATTTGCAGTACCTACAGCATCCACTTTTGTACATACCTTACTTTTTCTGAGTATACAGAAAATTTGGTGTATACTTAGTCTAATCTCTTTTAAACAATTTTTTTTTCAAATTATAATTATTAATATAAACAAAACTGGATTTACTACCTACAACTTCAAGCAAATCTTTATTCCCTTCTAAAATGTTCCAGTTATTTTGTATTATTGTCCTAATTTCTTTACTGTCTACTGACATTTCCAAATTACAAGTAACTCTATGATGTTCTTTACCCCCCCCCATTATTACATTAGTCCTAAATGGTGCCTTTAATATAGGGGGTATCTCTCATATCTTTTACTATAAATTTCATCTGCTAATTTGCTAAGTTCACTTTTATTATAACCTCTAACAGTAAACATCTCACAAATGTTTGTAACTTCTTCATTTATAACTTCATCATTACTAGTCATCCGACTACACCTTATTAATTGACCTTTTGGCATATTTTTTCTCATAAACAGTGGATAACTGTTTACAAATGTCTCTTTATGGTGTATTTTACTTTCAAAAACATTATTTGTTCCACTCAAATACGAATTAACATCTAAAAAGTTCACGTTTATTACTCTAGAATACTTAGGACTTTGGCTTGGAAGTGTTTACATAGATACTTTAATACCCCAAGTAGACTCCAAAGAATTTTTCCTCAGGTAGATGGCAAATGTTGGCCGAGTAATGGTGAAGAAAGAGTTACTTAGGAGCATATGCTCTGAAATGTAGTCAGTTGGCAGACTTTAAAAATTTCCTACAGAGTATTCTGTTAGGAGTACCAGGTGATCAAATGAGTGTAACTAAGGACATTTTTTTGAGCTGTGATCCAGAATCTGAATTGTCTATTCATAGTAAGGCCTTGTTAAGTTTAATTCTGGACGTTTCCAAAAAAACAGTTACTAGAAAATGAAAATCAAAGTGCACACCATCCATTCTTGAAGTAGTGAAAATTGTAACAGAGATAAAATAACATGAAGTGGGATCTTTAGAAATTGGTAGGAGTGAATTACACAGAACAAAACTGGAAACTGTGGGAGCAATACATGCTAAAAACTATCATAGAGGAAGAATGATGTTTAACAGAAGGCAGGAACTGAACAATTTATGTAATGATGGATTGATTATACTGTATAGAAGATGTATGTGATGTATAATGTTTGTAAATGTGAACTTGTTAATATGAGTTTATTACTTTTATATTAATGTAATTTTGCCTATGTGACAAGTAATAATTCAATAAACATGTTTTAAAAAAATTAGTATTGGAGCTTCTGAATCCCATAATTGTGCTGGAGACCTTCTGAATCATTGAGATATCTGTAGGACTGATGTTCATTCTAATCCTTTTGGCCTTCTTCTTCTCTTAGCCCTGTTGGGATTATTGCAGTCAGTATTTAATTCTGTAGAGCGGTTATCTGCTTAGCTAATCCAGTCAAGGGCCCCAAATCTATTCATTTTTCAGGCATGCAGATACCCTAACAGAGTTACATCTTTTTCTGTGGTGATGACACAGTGTGAAGACAGATTTTTTTTTCTTTGTGACATAGTCAAGGTTACTATTTCTAGGATGCCACAGGTGTATGCATTTCTGTAGACAGCCACTTTATTGGTAGGCTTCTTACCAACTCATATTCCTACAATAAAGAGATGAGCACATAGAAAAATGTGTGTGTAAATCATGACAAGCAACCTCTGAGTCTCATTTACATCTGCTCATGTTGTAGGAAAGGCTACAGTATCTTCCATCCTGCCTATTAACTATGTATTCAACCACATCATATTTTGGCATACAAAACTATTCCAGTCAACACTCTGGGAAGTATACACACTATTTACACAGCTGTTAAACATTCACTAACAAACATACTGTAATTAAAAGAAATTACAATAATTGTCATGAATCACTGCATAATATAACCAGCAGTTCTCAAATGGTGAGACTAGCTTCCCTGGAGAGGCCAAGGCTTGTTTACAGGATGCCCAGGCAAAAATGAAAATGGTATAGACTTGAAACATGAACTGTTTTGTAGCTAGGCTCTGTTGGACTTGACTAAATGTAAAGGATAAATCAATCAATATGTCTATTTCTTCCAAATAAATAGCAAATAATGTTTACAATAAGTCAAATCTTGATTATTTCAAGAGTGTGTGTGTGTGTGTGTGTGTGTGTGTGTGTGTGTGTGTGTGTGTGTGTGTGTGTGTGTGTGTATTCTATGTGTTGGGAGAGACTGGTTTTCTTACATACAGGACAGCTTATTTTTATTTATGTATTTATTTATTTATTTTGATATGGGGAGAACCAAACTACTTTTTCTGATATCTTGGGGGGGGGGGTGCTCAAAGCTATTTATGTGGTTTGAAGAAAGCACAGAGTGACAAAGTTTCAGAACTTGAACAACAGTAATACAATTACACATTCACTTCCAGGTGTATTTATTAGCTCTGCTCATAAATGAATTGAAGATTCTGACCTAAAGTTAACCCCCCCACCAAAAATAAAGCATGTGATCTTCTAACCAGGTTTACACAGCCCTCCCAACTCCTTCAGATAGTAAACATGACTTGAATTAGTACTTAAACTGTTAGGTGTCCCCTTGTTCTTTTATTTAAATTCAACTACCTCATTACCACCATAATCCACAAATCCAGTAGCAAACAAAGGTCTCGCTATAATGCTAGAAATGACCTAACACCAAATTCCAGTCTAACAACTGCAGCTGTTTCTCATTTCTATTAATCTTCTCACTTTGCTAACTCTTTTTCTCAGCAGCACACCTTCTACCCTCCACTGTATATCACTAAAAGCTTACACTAGAAAACAACCTTTACTTCTCAGCTGTAACTGCTTCATCCAGAAAAAATGTCTACCTTTTCATAGGCTAATACAATGACATTGCTTCTTTTGATCCCCATACAGGTTAAATATATTGCTCTGACCATTCCAACAAACTGATATGATGATTCTCTGCTTCCATTACAAATTCTAAAGCCTTGAATATTTTGTTTACAAATCGGGAGAATTGTAAACTCTGGTCTCCTTTAAGTTCACTATAAGTAAGCATCTTACTCTAGGCTGACACTGTAAAAGTACTTCCTCTATCCACAGCAGTACCATCCCACCCTAAATACTTAAATAACTTAGTCCTTGATGCTTCATCATCTAACACTATTTGAATTCAAAGCACTCCCCAAACTAGACTTACCGTTCCCTGTGCATCCCTCCCTGCTGTATTAAAGCTAAGAATCACACATAATTGCTACATTACATGATAATGCACTGCTTTTTACCTCCCATTTCTTCACTGGAAGTCATTAATTACAACTGAAACAGGGTATCCTATATGTAATTCATTCATTTTTAAGTATTTACTGTGGAGCTTTTCTTGCAAGACTCCCACAGAAAATGGTCTCTACCCCAATGGACTTTTCCAATCAACAAACTCTAAAAATCAATTAACTAAGTAATTAAGTTATTAATCAATCGGCTAATTAATTAAATTATGCCCTAATCGTGTTATTAATCATTCAGCTAATTAATTAAATGATGCCCTAACTAAAGTAATCATAAAGGGAAATACACTTTTTTCTGTTCATAGGTTCATACTAGGCTATCTGCCCTGGGGCATTTATAAGCCTAGCCAGAATGTGTTTGGCTTTCGCCACCCTTTTTAAATTTATTTTGCTATGCCCTTTTTCGAGGTTAGTATACTGTGCCTCTGTCTAACAGTGACACAGAAGTGATACCCGGGGTAAACCTACGATCTCCCATCCACTCATCAAGATTCCTCTTGAAGAGAGTCAGTGAGGGACTCTGCCTAACCTGGACTGGGATTTTATTCCAGAGTGAAGGGAGCCTCTGGATTATGAAGCTGTCCCTCCAGCATGTCCTTTTTATTTCAGTGCTGAGTGTTAAATCAAACCTGCAGATTTAGGGTCCAACCACCACTACTTAAGCATAGCAACACACTAAAACAGAGCTACTAGCATTTCCCCAACAAGCCATCATAACTTCCTGTTCATTAATTTACTTGGTTCTTTACCAAAGAGACTCTTTCTATTGGCTACCTCCTTAGGAATAAACCTTCACCCCAAGTTGCCCTTCTTCAGACACCAATCCATTCACTTTGCACCCCCCCCCCAACTACT
>NC_056726.1:495407204-495464704 GCF_019279795.1 Protopterus annectens
GATGGCCACTGTTGATGTGATACCCCAACCACATGTGCAAAAATGGGAAAAGGGGGATTATAGATGGATTAATGGATGGGACTATTTCCCATTCATCTCAGTGGATTGCTGTCATTGAAAAACTGTTTACTGAATAAAGAACTGCATATTTCCAGGATTTATTCACAGTTTCTCTCATGATGGTTTTCTATGATACCTTTTAGGTAACTTTTATTTATAGTGTCACAGAAGTTTGCAATATTATTTTAGGTGCCTAGTGTGAGGCTATGTTCAGAAATGTTATTTTTTGCAGTTTGAATATGTTTTTAGGATTTGTTTTTTATATAGTGAAAATATTTAGAAATGGGTTTGTTTTGTCAGTAATGTCATCTTCCAACTGGCTATTTACTGTTGTGATTTGGTTTTATTTATTTATTTTATTAATTATTTTAATTTCCCCTTATAATTCTATTAATTTCCATTTCTGTTGAGTTTATTTATGTGGTTGCAGTGATTTTTCTATAGATTATATGACAATTTTCTAGCTGTGTATGTGAAGATTTATTTAGTTATACTTAAATGTCAAAGGGGCTGACTGAGAGTGATTAGTTATGATTAATATGGTTGATGATACATGCTGGATGATGCATATAGGGTACTGATAACAATATCTACACGCTGTACCTGATAAACATATTTATGACACTCTCATATTAGTTTGCATCATTGGAATATATATATATATATATATATATATATATATATATATATATATATATATATATATTTTAGTTGACATCCATTTAGTCAAATGCATTTACTCAGCTATACATGTGGTCAAGTGGTGTGCGAGATCCAGAGCTGGTTCATGGTCAAATGGAGCCTTAGACATGGTAATGGATCATGCTCCACCCACCCACAGTAGGCCCATGTCCATCAGCAACCCCAGTCATTCCAGTGTCCCAATACCTAGTTATTTCTCCCCAGTTAACATAAACACTGTTCAAACCTGTTAGTGTGCACACTATTTTCTTCTTTACTTCTACAAGTTATTCAAAACTTTTATTTAAAATTTTGTAGCACAAACACCAAAACAAAACAGTACAGTCTCACAATGAAAACAAACTTAGCATGAACAGTAAGCTTATCTGCCCTGGAAACCTCACAAATGTAGCAATCAGTCTTCTACAGTTTAAAAAAATGTTTTTGCTTTGTTCAGCAGATGAAAATCAATATGAGGCAGGAAGGGCCGTGTATCTGCCACTGAACAGCTAGAGGAAGGAGAGAGCATGCATTTGGCTTAGAGGTGCTGGGGAAGTTGGAACCAGATCAAGGGACAGCCCCAGGTGATTCCCTGCTGTGTTCAGTGATAGGACCTCTTTTGTTTGGCATTTGATATTTCTTATCTTCATAGTATGCACCAAGTCTTCCAGATAACCAAGTTTGCAGATGACTGTAAGCAGGAGTCATTGCTAAGTCTCCCTCTAATTCCCAAGCCGTTCAGCCAGAACGTACCCTCCAAACTGCCTGGTGTACTAAAAATGAGACTAAATTAAATACTGAAACATACAATACTGTTACATTTAATACACAACCCCTCCACTATCATACAACATAGACAACACCACACTCCAAAATGAGAATGTTGTTAAAGACCTTGCAACTTCAGTTGATAATTCTCTCTCCTTCAATCATTGTGTAACAACAGTAGTTAGAAAGTCCTTCTACTTGATGCAACTAATTGCCAAAGGAATATCATCCAGATCTAAAGAGGTCATTATCCCCTTATATTAAGCATCAGTTAAGCCAGTTATTGAATACAATCCCCCTTTTGCAATATACTTCACTAGAATATCAAATAACTAGAACGCCTCCAGAGGCTCTTAACTAAGAAGATCATACACTTAAAAACCTTAAGCTGGAAGTACTGTCCCTTTATGGAATGTATAGACTCCTGAGTAGAGAGCTATACCTCGCCCTCCTTACTATTAAAGACCTAGTATTCTTGAATCTCTTTTATCTCCCAAATCAAATAGTCCCACAAATGCCAGAACCAAGGATCTAAATCTTCATCAGCAAATATATAAAACATGGTAGAGAAATAGGTTCATTACACAGCACCTTCCCTGCCCCTGAAATAGACATCCACTGCAAATTAAGCTGTAGGATACATTACCTTCCTTCAAATGGGAACTGTATGATTGGATGGGTATGACAAATTCATCCCCTGGCTTGACTGGCCTAGCCCTCCTCGAAAAAGAAGGTACAGTCTAAGGGTGGATACTAGCAAGGAATATATGGTCACACAATTCAATTACCTTGTATTTCTTATGATCCTGTGGTCTTTACAATATACTTACATAGCATGAGCGCTACTGATGAGCAAACTAAAATAGATTAACACTTACAGTCATTTAATTAATCCTGAGCATAAAGTAACACAGACAATAACAGAAAGTAATTCCATCTCTTTGTTTTTATTATTATTACACAGATCAATGTAAATTGAAATTTCAAGTATAACCTGTAAAATAAAGTCTATATGTAGGCTTTACCATCCACTGATAAGGGCAAAAATGTAGAGTGACTATTGGGTTGTGACTAGCAGTCAACCAAAACAAAACACAATTCACAAGAAGTGTACAGCTGTCATATTTATTTATTCATTTATTTATTTGGTTAATTGGATGTTACTTAGATATGAACTGTTAGGAGGAAAGTAGTTGCTTGTTAATTATGAAGTCAGTTAATCTAAGGACCAGTTTTCCTGCAACAACCTAGACCAAAGGTAGACAATACATTTAAAATACACCAACAGATTATGGGAAGAATAGTTGTCAGATACAAACAAATTGTGCAACATGGTACAAAGCAATGCTTTATGTGGATATTAAAGCATCAGATGTTAGAAACAATATTAAGCAACAACATATTAGTGGTAGCATTGCTTAGACACTGTACAATAAAAAAAACTGTTCTGGTGCACTTTTTCTACTCCCATTTCTTTTTTTTTTACTCAGATGATTTTTATTTTAAATTTGCCATAAACAATAAATGAAAACTTATCAGGGTTTACAATCAAGTTAGATAATTATTAACTATATACAAATTTACTTTTAGCCTGACATTTTAAAACTTGCGCGATAACAAATTACACAGATATAGTTTATTTAAAGTTAAATAGTACTTGCTTCATGAGGAGGTTAGATCCATTTGCAAAGTATCAATCAAAGTTAGAACCTTTTTCCAAGGGTTTTTAGTTAATGGTCTAGGAAACAGTCTTAATTCTTTGTTTTTTATTTCCATTAAGGCTGTCCTCTTCAATAGACATATGAAATCTTCTTTGCTAGGAGCTGTGGTAGAATTCCATCTCTTTGTTATGCATTTCCTAGCTATAGCTAGTATAGTCCAAAGTAAATGAAGGTCAGTCTTATTTGAAGAATAAGCATTATCAGTTATATTCAGTAATAACAAAGCCTTGGTTATGACAAATGTATCTGTATAAATTGCCTGCAAGAAATTGTTAATACTTTCCCAAAAGGGTTTAATTTTTATACAATCGTAGAAAATATGAGACCAATCAGCTTTATTATACTGTTGACATCTCCAGTATAACCCATCATTAGAAGGATTGATTTTTGAAACTTTATCAGGGGTTAAAAAGTATCTAATAAGGAATTTCCAGGTAAATATTCTCCAATAATGAGAACAAGAAGTTAATTTTACTGAGAGAAGTAAATTAGATTTATTTTCTGAGGTTAACTGAATCATATATCCCTTAGTAATATATTGCCAATATGCTGGTTTAGGTTGTGTTTTGTAATTTTTTATTAGATTATATAAATATGAAGTACCATTTTCCAATTTCTTATTATTATATAAAATTTCAAACAGTCTGGATATAAAATTTGGTGTATTTGAAAAAGAAGAATTATTTATTATCCTACATAGATCCTTGGAGTACGTCAATATATTCTGAAGCATTAACTATTCATGAGAATTCACTTTGTAAGTTGACATCATATATTGTAAATCCCATATTTGCTGATTTTTTAGACAGTGTAACCAACAGATTGGATTTTTCTGTTCCCAAGAGAGGAATATATCTCTATGAATTCTTTCTGGAAAGATTTTAGTAATGCTGAAGGGAATTAATGTTGCAAACCAAAGCTTTAAATCCATATTCATGTTTATAAATTTCCTAAAATAGTCAAATAAATGATTTATTAAATTTGTCCTAGTTAGTTTAGTTGTATTGTATTGATAATTTAAGGCCAGTGAGTACCATAATATAGTGTCCTTATCTAGAAAAGTGGAATTTTTAAGTAAATTATTTTCATTTATTATTATAATTGTATGTAACAATTTCCAATTAGACATATAATTTGGATTGATCCATTCAACCACAGTTTAGTTGCTCTTATATAAGATTCAATATCTGGGAAATGTATTCCTCCCTGGTTCCATTGTCTGATATGATGGGTATATGCAATTTTATTTCTTTTAGGAAACCACAGAAATCTTAGCAATATTGATGTTATTTTCTTAAGGTGAGTTTTCTCAGGAATTAACAAAGTGGCTTGTACAACATATAACATTTTAGGGAGAAGAATCATTTTAATTAACTGTAATCTATATTTAAAAACTATAAATAACTTATTATATTTACCCACTAGAGAGTCTATTGTAGCTATGATCCTTCTATAATTTATATTCAATATATCTTGAATATTTTCACACAAGTCTATCCCTAAGTATTTTATTGTTGAGACATGTTCTCCTATGATATGATTCCTATCTATTTGAAAATTATTTTTTTTATTTAATAATAAGTATTTAGACTTTTGTTTATTAAATCGGAGTCCTGAGATCTTATGAAATTTCTTTATCAGATTATCTACTTCAACTAATGTTTCTTTTGAATTCAGTAGTGTAAGAAGTATGTCGTCAGCAAAGAGCATGATCTTGGAGTTATATTGACAAAATATATTTATTCCTTTTATCTTTGGATTGTTTTGTATTAATATTGCCAATAGTTCTATAGCTAATGCAAATAAAATGGGTGACATAGGGCAACCTTGTTTAGTACCTCTCGTAACTTGTATAGCTTCTGAGGTAAAGTGTCCTAATTTAACATAGGTTAAATTGTTTTCATAAACCTTTTTTAATAAATGTAATGAAGGAGATGGGAAATTTATAAGCTTCTAAGATTTTAATTAAATAATCCCAGTTCAAGGAATCGAAAGCTTTCTCAATATTTAGTCCAATTATTAAGGTTTCTATATTTTCTTTGTTTAAATAATCAATTAATGTCAATATTCTTTTAATGTTACCATGTGGATGTCTATTTTGGATAAACCCAGTTTGGTCATAGTTGATAATGTCATTCATATGATTTTTTTATTTTTTAACCAATATAGATATAAATATTTTATAATCATTATTTAATAATGAAATTGGCCTATATGAGCTGCATTGACTATCGCCCTTGTTTTCTTTTAAAATGGGTATGATTAAGGAGTATCTCCATGAAGGAAGAATTAATGCATGAGTTTGAATTTCAATAAATGTTTTATGTAGTAATGAGGTTATATTTTTGGGGAAAATGTTGTAAATTTCTGTGATTAAGCCATCCATTCCAGGAGATTTACTAGTTTTACTTTCTTTGATTGCATCTATGACTTCTTTGTGCGTAATGGATTTTTGTCATTCATTTTGTAAACTTTCAGGGATTGGTTTAATAATTGAAAACACATTTTCTAAAAGGGGATGTTCTGGCAAATTATTGTTATTTTTAAAATGATGTTTGAAATGACACTTGAAAGCATCTAGAATATCTCCTATTTCTGAAACGTTCTTGCCTTTTTCTTCATATAGTATATTAACAATAGTATTAGCTTTAGATTGCATTTTAACTTTAATAGATAAGTTATGTAAGTGTTTTGGAGAGGTGGCATAAGAATTTATGTTTAACCTTTCCATGGCTAAATTAGTTTTGTGATTTAAGATTTCAATATATCTTTTGTTTAAAACTTCTATTGTCTTCTTATTCTCTAATAAATTAGGAGATTTTTTTAGATTTAAATAATGTGAGCTTCCTTTGTAGTTCTTGAAGTTCTGATTCCCATTCCTTGATTTTATTTTTATACCAAGCAATTGTTTTTCCATAGATATAAGCTTTTAATGAATCCCATACCATTACTATATTCGCTTCCGAGTTGTAGTTTACATCTACAAAGAAATTTAGTTAATTCCCTAACCATTGCTTAAATTCTTTAATTTTTATAATATATGAAGGAATTCTAGTAAGAAAAGCAAGTGATTTAAAATTTATTTGCACTTTTAGAACTAGAGAATTATGATCTGAGAGGGAGCAAGGAATTATTGTAAAGGAAGTAATTTTTGTTTGAAGATCCTGGGAAATATATATCTTATCAATTCTGGTTTGGGTACCATATCTATAATTTTGATGGGAGAATACCAAGGAATTAGTATCTATAACATTAAAGGTATCTTTTAATTTTAAGGATTCAGTCAATTTTTTAGTAATTTTGCAGTAGCTGTTAGACGTGGAGATTTTTTATTAGTAGTTTCAGACATATCTGTAATACAATTAAAGTCCCCCCTATTATTAAATTACCTTTAAATATGCTTGTAATTTGATCTAAATGCTTTTTGACTGTCCCCATCCCAATACCTGGAAACCTATATAGGTTTACTAGTGTCCACAATCTGTTACTAAACTTCAGAATGACTATAGCTATAAGGCCCTCATTATCTATATATTTATGTATTATTTCAGGACTTAATAAATTGTTTCTCCATAGAATTATTACCCCCCTCTTCTTTGCTTTAAAATTGGAACATGCCAAGGTCTTGAACTCACTTGGGTTCCATGTGAAATTATCATTTCTCTTGAAATGTGTTTCCTGTAAAAAAATTATTTGTGATCTATTTAAGTTTAGATATCTTAGTAAGTTAGATCTTTTATTTGGACTATTTAGACCATTAATGTTTAACGATAATATAGAAAGGTCCATATCAAATTATTTTGAGGAAATATTTAAAGGTGTCATTGACTTTACCTGAAATCATCCCCTCCTTAAAAATAAAGTATTATTGATTAGTACATAATTAATTATCTCAGTGAAGCATGTTATCACTAAGGTACTCAATAAGTATACGTCAGGCTCGGTAAAAATAATGAACAATTTAAAAACTAAAATAAATACTAAAGTTAAAGTAGTTAGCTCATTAATCCCTACCCACCATGGAATTAAATACATTCCTAGTCCAACAGATTGAAACATCTGGTGAACTATCACTCTAACTTATTTTTCCCATTCCTTTGAGCTTCATATATACTGTAAATAATCAAGAAGTCTAATAGACAACTATTATTGTGATTTAAAAACATTTGGTTGTAGAAGGCATTGTTTAATATGAATTAACTACTATATCAATACCATCTAAACATAGAAGACAAATGCAGTTGAATTATACTAATTATTAACTTATTCAGCTCATTGTATCAACATAACTTTCCATATTGGATATGAATTCACTTGTTTAAACACACAGACACTTTAATCCTTAATCACAAGGCTTGCACGCAATAACAAATTAAAAAAGAATATCACATCTTATAATATATAAACATATGCTTTCAAGAACTGTTCATCAGATTTAAAAGAGACTGTATAATTACCTTATAATCTGAATATAAGCTTAATCTTATTATATTTCAGCTAATAGTTATAGTAATGCTTTAGAAAGGCAGTCAAAAAAATGCATATGTTTAAATTATCTAAGTGGTGTAAAGCATAGTAGTTTCTATGAATGTGTTGATCAGGTACTTATATCACTTTAGTTGCTTGGTTTACTTTAATAATGGTTTTGTTAAAATATGGTTCAAACAACAATCAGATTTAATTTTATATTCTCTTGTACGGGGTGTAACTAGATAAGGGAAATCTAGCTTGTTTCCTAAAGTGTGTTGTGAATGTGCTTCTGTAGGGTGTGAGTATACCAACAGCCAATCAAAACCTTATCTACTCATTGTTATGACAACATTAAACTACTCTGCAATTGTAAAGATAGGAGAAAACTTTTTCCCTAGCTCGTGCAAACTGCAGTCTAAATAGACTTTTATAAAACTTCACAAGCACTTATTTCCGCTCAAATAACTGCCGTGAAAGCAGAAGAGAGAGAGAGAAATAAAGAAAAAAAATGGCTCAAAACACTGACACTCTCCCTCACAAGGAGCATACCACCCCTGATCCAAAGACACCAGGGTCAGCTCACATCATGTCCATTGCACCTTTAACCCCACTCTCTGCATACTATCTGACCTCAAACAAAACCAATTCACTCGACCAACAGTGCTTCTCCAATCTGACCCGACACAACTGTGCATCAGTTCCACATAATCTGCAACTACAACCAACAAATACCGCACCATTCATTATCAATTCAGAAGGCAAAGCAGCACATCACCAGAATTACAACAGTTTCCAGCCTCTATTCCACAGAGAAATCCCACCAATTATCCCCGACAAGTAGAGATCGCCAGATACTTAACAAACCCTGCCCAGAAAATCACTCCACTGTCAGCCAACTTCCTGAAATAGGAACAATCGCCAAGCCATTCCAAGTAACAACTATTTCAGTAATGCAGCCATCTAAGAAACCCAAACCCTACTTTCAGTAACAATTTTTTCCTCTAGCTGCAACAATAGTCCCAGTCCTTGCAGCAAGCAAGATTTCAAATAGGGCATAACCCTGGTGTACAACCTTTCTTCGTCAGTGCATCTGAGGCAAGAAGCAAAAAAAAAAAAATGTTTTTCACCATAATACCACCAGTGATGATTACAGCAATACTCTCAAGAAGCATACACATCATTTAAGGTCATTGTGAAGACCCCAGCTAATTATCAATGACTGCAATGTATATATTCTGCAATAGGCTGTGGGCAGTATAACAAAAGTCAAAATAAATAGGCATGCAATAATTGTCATTTATGCCAGGGAAGGAAGTTGATGTTTTAATACTGTAATGAATATAAATTAATGTTTAGTCTGTGTGTATTTGCAGTTCCTTAGATCACCTCTTCCATACATTACTCTAATGCATCGTCCAAAGGCAGGACATTAATTTTCGCTTAATTCAAATAATTCTATACTGTTCCCGATCACAGTATGTTAGTTACTAATCGATCTAACATTTTAACATGGAATGAAATTTAGGTAGCATATTTAAAATGTAAAAACAAAAATAGAGAAAAAAAATAAATAAATAACTGTTTTATACGCACCTAGACTGATAACCACACACCAGTTTGGAACAATCAAAGCCAATCAAATAAAGCATATATATATTTACTCTACTATTACTAAATGATAAGCAAGGTAAACTCCAGATTTATATTATAAACAATTTACTGCATGTAATAACTGCAACTCGAAATGAGTCTCTTTCTTAACATCCTCATTCACATCAGCAATGAGGAAATGCCTTATTTTTACTTTAATTTTAACTGACAGATCTCAATAGAGTTTCTCCATTTAAAAATGTGAACATTTCGTAGCTGCGAGGAATATTTCATTAATACAGTCTAAAAAGGCTATAAGTGCTACTGTATGAGACTCAGGCTGAAAATAACAATAAGCATTTTAATAAAAGGAAAATTAATTAATTAAATAATAGACATGACACTAGTAGGCTGAAAAGCATAGTTATAAAACATAATAATTTAACTCTGATATTACTAGATTAAATAAATAGCTATATTAAGTAGTAGAAAGTTTTAACATGTATTTATTAAAACAAAGAGAAGAAGAGAAACTTAATAGGATGATAAGACATGTATAAATAGTTATAGGAAACATACCTTTTCTTGTATATATATATATATATATATATATATATATATATATATATATGTTGTGAATAAATGCATGAGATTAATGGTATTAATACATAGTGAGACCATTTAGATGCTTTTAATAGTTAGGTTGCAGTTGACACTTTGAGAGATTTCATAGAAGTTGATACTTTGGATTCAGTTTTCTGTTTCTTTTTTTTTTACATCAGTCCAGCCATTTTTGTCAGTGGTTCTCTTCAGGGATGGAGAAGCCCATTCCATATCTTCATAAATGGTTATAATGTTATTGTTTTGAATGAAATGCACGGCTTCTTCCAGAGTGTTGAAGGTTCTCATCTCACTTAGGAGCATTATTTTAATTTTTGCAGGAAAGGCTATTTGAGCTTTAATATTATTCTGTTTTTTGAGCTTTAATATTATTCTGTTTTAGAGTTTTTATTAGAGGCCATGCCTTTTTTCTCTGTTCCATCACTTTAGTGGAGTAGTCATTGTCAAATCTTATTGTGTTCTGGTTATATTTTATAGGACTTTTCCTCCAAGCTGTTTTTAACACCAGTTCTTTGTCAATAAAAGATAAGAATTTTACTATAATTGAATTGATCTTGGTGGTATGATGGATGTTGATGAAGTTGTTGCTGAAGTTCTATTCCCCAGAGCACGATGGGCCCTTTCTATTCCAATACAAAAACCTTCTTTAAGATTTCGAACCTCTGGTATCCAAGAGTTTAGGAAAGATATAGTGTTCCCTCCTTCTGTTTTCTCAGGTAAAGCAAAAATCCTGATGTTTGACCTTCTCTCTCTATTTTCAAGATCATCTAGTTTGTTAGATAACCAAGTATTTTTCTTCAAGAGAAACTCTGTTTGTGTTTCCTCCTCTTTGAGCCTTTGATCAATGTCAGTCAAAGAAGTTTCAATGTTTGTTAACTTTGACTGGTGTTGCTGAAGTATTTCTTTGAAGACTTTTGTTTGCTTCTGTGAGTTCTCTTTTAGGTTCTGCAGATTAATCTTAAAATCATCCATTTTTGTTGATAATTCTTGTAATGTGGTAGTCACCAGTTGTAGTTCCTTTTTTAGTGTCAAGTCAGCATGAAAATTCTTTAGGTTGCTCATCTCTTCAGATGCTGTGTATAGACTTCTACGTAATATGACAGGACATTTCTTTTAGAAATCCACCAAAATTTGTATTTAGTTTCTTTAGACTATTAACTAAATATTTGTAGTAGTTTTGTTAGTAATAGTTCATTTAATTTCCTATGGAGCTCCAAAAAATGCTGCTTTTCAGTTAGCCATTCAGGCTCCGCCCACCTCTACTCCCATTTCTGACATTCCATTTGGCATAAGTTATGCACTGTTCTCTTTCCTGTACAAAATGTAACTAGGTTATAATACTTCCTTGAGAAATATAATATATAATTTTGTATAAACTTTTTTTTAACCAAAAGCTTTCTCATCACTGGGTTTGTCAGTTGCATACCTCTCAACTATACAGAATTTCGCAGAATGTCCAGATTTTTGCTTCATATTTTTGGTTTGTTCCTCATAAAATGTGTGATTTTCTGACAAATCACTGGGATGATCTGAGGATTGAACTCACTAATTAATGATATATATTTGTGTTTCAGACTTCATATCCTTAAGAAAAATGCATGCTGGGGGGCGTGGCTAGGATGTAGACTGGTTGGCAGCATCTTTTCTCAACTCTGCACTCAAAAGATATTTCTGACAGGAATTTTTAAAAACTAGATATTGTAGACAAACCTATTTTGTTGAATTACTTCTACTAATATCACTAGAAGTCTACAGTGCAAAAACTTTGGCTTTAAACATTATTTTTCCTGTCAAAAACAAGAAGGAAGGTATCTGAATCTACTGAAAATGAGCTTTTCTAAGCATACCACACAGGACCAGACGATGAAAAAGGAGATACAGTCTTTATTAAATGCTATATAAGACTTGTCAGTGAATTTGACAAAATGAATACCAAACTGGACACTTTTGAGGAGAGATCTACAAAACAAATACAGCAACTACAAGAAATAATGATGCAACAGAAGTCTCAAATAGCTGACATAGAGAGATCCTTAAATGATACTGAGGGCAGACTCTCAGAACAAGATCTTCAGCTACATTTTTTATCACAACAAAATGCTTCATTACAAAATAAAATAGAGGATCTAGAAAAATGCATGCTAAGAAAATACCATTATTCTACCAACTTTCTAAATGTATAAGAGCAATATTTAAATCTGTCCCTATTTTTGGGCTTTTGTCCCCCCATTTTTTGAGGGTTTGTCTAGATTTTTTGCAGTTTGAAAGGTATGAATGCAGATACTCAGAATGCTGGCACTGATACCAGCGTGCCCATTGTAAATTGAGCATGAATCAATAGAAAGAAATCTAGTTAATGAGTGGCTGCTCTTTCTACTGAAATATGCAAGGTAAACATTCTTGTAACCTTCTCTGAGGAGAAGACTATTAGTTTCAGCTATTTTTAAAAGCAGTTTGAGTTCTCCACTTAGTGGCACAGAGAAAAATAAACTAATCTATTTTTGCTGTAGAAAAAAAAGCATGCAAGTTTATATTTCGGTTTAACCCTCATGATCAAAGTGCACCAACCGTGGGTAAATCCTGAGATATGCACACAGAGTCCTGCACTATTGCTTAAATATAATGTTACTTCAAGGAATTTTAGCCTTACACAGTTAAAAGTTTCTGATTCTAAACCCAACTCTCAGCATCCTGGTTGTTCAGTTTTATATAAGCTACTCCTCAACCTAAAAAATCAACTCATTTGGTCACTGTGTCATTGTTGTTTTCAGTCAGTGGTGATCTTGTAACACCAGTATGTGTTAGTAAAATTACAGGCTCCATGACCCTTAATTGTAACCCACTTCATATGTCCCATTTCTAGATTTATACCATGTTTCCATGTTCCCAAACAGCAAAACTTCAGAAGAATAAGGAATGTATGACTGTTATTTTTATTGATGTCTCCATAACTAAATGTGTGATGTGTTACAGTCTATAAGTTAGCACAGATTATTAAGTGTTTGAACTGCTAAGTTACATCATGTAGTCAAGGGTATAGTGTTTGATACCTTCCATCCCTGTTTGCAAACCTGGTGACTTTGAGCTAGTCACCTGATCAAGTAGTAATTCAGCTTATTTATCCAAAGCTGTTCATCGTTTGGCAATGACACCAGATAGTTTGAGTGATTTTGCAAGCATCTAAAGCCATCAAAGCCTAAAGAAATTAATGAAAGTATAATTTTAGCACGTGCATTGTTAATGTTCATCTACTGCGAAGTTCTGCTGTAACATTTAATTATTTTTCTGCACTTTTTCAAAGTTCAAGCTGTGTTTTAGAGTGCTGTAAGGGCTGCTGTTCTATACTAATTACAGTGTAGCTAGTGAATTGTCAAGTTAGTTCCAGGCATCTGTTTGTTGTTCCTCAATACTTGGGCTCCAAACCAGTCATTTTACATTCAGAGGATCTAAGTCTGCACTCTTGTGGCAGGAGAGAGATGATTTCACTTACCTGAGCTGAAAACTACTGGTAGAAAGCTCATTGTTTGCTTATCTGATTTGCCTGTGGGCTAAGTTACTGTTATACTTGCTTTTTTTCTGAACATAGTTAAGCCTCATGTTTGTGCAAAGCTGCTCTTTGTGCAGAGGCAGTAAATGGTGTCTTGTATAGTCACAGATACTAGAAGTTGAAATTTCCCTGTGTAACTACCTTGGAACTGTACCTTATTCAGTGTCAGCATTGAATCTCAAATTTTGGCTCTGTTTTTGTTTTGTTTTATTTTTTTTAACTGTACCTTATTCACATGGTACTAGACAATAGTTTGAGTAAAGAGCAGCATCCATTTAGGACTATTTAGGTCTACAGTACCTTATCATAGTACCCAGGACTATTGCTGCTCAGTGAGCATCTGGTTTGGGAGCTGAGAAGCATCACAGGCTAGGTTAGCTGCAGATTACATCAAGTAAGCACCCCCTTGTCCAGTTATAAACATCCTGCACTCCTATGCCTTGCAAGTACAGTAGGACCAGCAACCATGGAGAGGCACTTTCTTACCATCTCGATTTTCAGCTTAGTGGACATGGGCATCCTGACGCAATGTAGCAATTGCTTCATGTACTCTGACAATCACTTAATTCTCCAACAAAAAAATATAGTATGTTCACCCACTGAATGTGAAACACTAAAAGGTGGAGAAGCCTCTATCTACATAAAGATAATCTTACCTCAAGGCTGGTCAACCAATATAACATGCTTGAGCTACTCCATGTCCAACTAATTATGAGAAAAATCCATTACCCTATTCTTGCTAGCCACAGGTCCCCCTTCCATGAACCAGGAAACCCACACATCATAGCCAGGTTATTAGGAGTGGCCTGTACAGTGTCACCAAATATATATGCAAGTACTCTATGAGCTTAAATATGTCTCACAGATATCAGCCACACAGATAAGTTTAAATATATTTAGTAATACATAATAAAAGAACAAGACAATACTCGGTAAGTAATCGGTTACATCAGAGTTCAAAATCACAGGAAAGCATCTAACCTAATCTTTACTATATTCCTAACTATAGCTAAAAGAGTTACTATGCCCTCAAAACCTACTTACAGCAAGGCAGGTGCAGAAGGTGGTGAGGAGTGGATGTTCTTGTTAGGTCAAAGACAAAATACAAAATGCACAGTCTCTCTCTGAGAGACTTCTTACATTAATAACAAATATTAGTGCTGGGTTAGCTTGGATGACATCACTTTTTGTCACTCGACTTTAGTTCCCAAGCTAAACCCCACTTTGTAGCATCTGACATCTCCTTGTGAAAATACATATCTCACAGGTGTTTGAAGACCCTGGAAGTCATAAAACAATAAAACACTTCATCATCTCAAACCTAGTAATTAATTTTCTTCCAAGACAATACAAAAATGTCTAGCTCAAGACATTGTATCTGCTACTGAAATGAAACTGAGAGATAACTTTTATAGTACAATCATAAATTGAATTTCAACTTATTTTCTTGACGTTTTGCAAGTTAACTCTCTATGTTCTAGTTTCCACTGTTAAACCATATACATTTACACAATTACAATAGTTTATATACATTTCTATTCTAAGCCAGCAGGCCATGCTGTGGTTACATTTTAGCTCAGTATTTTACACCTTTGTACACACTTCTGTATGAATCATCTCAATATTCACAAATAATATAGAATTATTTACAAAATTCCAGATAGCAGGGCTGGCAGTATTTCCTTTTGTGACATTTCTTCCCCCAAAAAAACTCAAGCTAGTTTTTCAAGTGACCCTTGAGAAACATTGCTTGAGATGGTTGACTATCTGGGAATTCCTTACCCCATTCCCTGTCTTGAGAGACCATCTGCTTTGGCATTGACTGCGGTGCTATGCTGTCATGTTATATACCTGCAACCTTAGGCTCCACCTTAGTAACTTGGCATTTTGCTGACTAGCTCGATGTAGCCATGTTAAGGGATTGTGGTCTGTAACTACAGTGAATTTCCTTACATACAGATAAGGCTGCAGTTTCTGCAGTGCCTACACTATATCTGGACATTCCTTTTCTACAGCTGAATAACATTCCTCCCTGGGTTGAAGCCTATGACTGAAATATACCACTAGGTGCTCTTCTCCCTCTGAGGAGATTTGGCTGAGTACAGCCCCCACCCCATGGTTTGAAGCATCCACCTGCACAACAAATTCTTTGCTGCAATCTGGACTAGCTAACACAGGAGGCCCCCCAAAAATCCTTTAGGCTTCTGGAATGCCTACTCACATGCTGGGGTCCACACTACCTTATCTGGCTTATTTTTCCTTGTCAGGTCTGTTAGGGGAGCAGCTATGGTACCATAATTGGGGACAAACTTTCTGTGGTACCCTGCTGTCCCTAAGAATGCTCTCACCTGCTTTTTGGTAATAGGGGCAGGCTGTACCTGAATGGCTTCCACTTTGGCAGGTTCTGGCTTGATCTTGCCACTTCACACTCTATGTCTCAGCTAAGCGACCTCTGTCATAACCGCCTGATTCTTACTGGACGTAATGGTCAACCCTGCCCTCTGTAGTCTGCCCAGCACCTCCTTGACAGGCTGAAGGTGCTCTTGCCAGGAACGACTATAGCTGGCAATATCATCTAGGTAAGCAAGGGCAAAATCTCCTGCTCCTGCTAGGATATGCTCTACCAGCCTCTGGAAAGTTGCTGTGGCATTTTTCATCCCAAAGGCCATCTTTGTAAACTCGTACAAGCCAAAAGGAGTCACAAAGGCTGACCTCTCTCTATCTCTGGGAGTCAAGGGCACCTGCCAGTAACCCTTCGTAAGATCAATAGTAGTAAGATACTTATCCCCACTCAGTTGCTCTAGGGCTTCATCTGTCCTAGGCATGGGATAAGCATCTAACTCTGTGTGACTATTTTGTAGTCCACACAGAACCTGGTACTGCCATCCTTCTTTGATACCAACACCACTGCGGAGGGCCAGAGACTACTGGACTCTTGAATTATTGCTAGTTCCAAGATTTCCTGTATCTCCTCCCTTGGAGTCTGTTTGACCATCTCAGGCACCCTATAAGGGGCCTGCTTAATAGGCCTTTGGGGTCTTGTATCCACTTGGTGTTGCACCAGGTGGGTGCACCCTGGTTTCCCAGTGAACATGTCCCCAAACTCCTGTAACACTGTTCAAATTCCGTGAACCTAGGTAGGGGATAGCTGCTGCAACATTGCTACCCCTTCCACTGAGGTGTCAGTCCAAGCCTCACTGAGATCGGTCACCAGATCTCCCTCAAACTCCTCCTGCAATCCACTGAAAATACTCAGCACAAGGGCCTCCCTATCATGGTAAGGTTTCATCATGTTAACATGGTACAATTTATGCCCCTGCCTCCTGCCTAGTGGTTCTACCATGTAGTTAACATCACTTACCTTTCTTACCACCTTGTAGGGTCACTCCTAAGCTGCCTGCAGCTTGTTGTGTCTAACAGGAATGAGAACAATTACCTGCTGCCCTACAGCATGCTCTCTAGCTTGAGCATTCCCATCATACCAAACCTTTTTCTGCTGTTGGGCTTCTGCCAGGTTCTCCTGAGCCTTGTCCTGAGGTTTAGAGCATATGCCACAACAGGCTCCTTGTGGGATGCACACTCACCCTCCCACTCATCATGAGTCAACTCTAGAGGTCCCTAACCCTATGACCATACAGCAACTCAAATGGTGAAAAACCTATGGATTCCTGGGGAAACTCTCTGTAAGCAAACAACAGATGGGGCAAATATTTGTCCCACTCCTTCTTAAACTGATCTGCAAATGCCAGTAGCATAATCTTGAGTGTAGAGTTTACCCACTCAACAAGACCATTAGTCTCGGAATGGTAGGGGGTGGTCTTTAGGTGCTTCACTCCACAGTGCTTCCACAGACAAGCCAGCAGATCTGACATGAAATTGGCACCTCTGTCAGTCAGTATTTCTTTTGGAAAACCTGCCCTGCTGAAAATCTCAAACAAAGCATTTGCCACCCTTTCTGCCTCAATGGAGGACAGAGCCACCACCTTATGGTATCTGGTATCATAATCTACTACCACTAGGATATAATTTTTCCCTGTGGAACTTGGGATACTCAGAGGCCCCACAATATCCATAGTTAACCTCTGAAATGGCTCCTCAATCACAGGCAAAGGCATCAAAGGAGCTTTCAACATGTTGTCTGCCTTGCCTACCTTTTGGCACTGCTCACAGGTCCTGCAGTACCCTGTTACATCTCTGGAAATCCCGGGCCAATAAAAGTTCTGCATAACACATCTCTTTGTATGTTTTATGCCCATATGACCTGCAAAGGGAATATCATGGGCTATGGCTAGAAGTGCCAGACGGTAGGCTCTAGGCACTGCCAACTGCTGTATTCTCTCACTCTTTAGCCCTCCCTCAGGAGTGCACTCTCTATACAGTAACCGTTTGTCCCAGTATACAGATTCCCCTTTTCCTTGACAATCAGAAGCCTCACTAGCTACCTCTCTCAGGCCTTGTAATGCAAGGTCTGAGAGCTGCGCCTGTCTCAACTCTCTCCTGGTAACCCTTCCCACCTCCCCTTCCACAGGAAGTCTAGCATCCTCTGACAGCGGTGCCTCACTGCCAGCCTGGGTATTACTACTACTCACCTCTGTCCTTGCAGTCACTTTGTCCAAGGGAACATCAGTACCCACAAGCAGATGTGGCTCACCTTCAGTCTCACTGCTACTGGGTAGCTCCCTCAATGAAGTAACCACCACACCAATCCTGGCTGCAAGTGTGCATTCTGTCTGGGTCTCCCCCAGGAAACCAGATCGACATGCGTGTCTCCAAACCTGACTGCGTGTAACTGCATGCACACAGGGTACTGCATTATCAAAATCATTCCCTATCAGGACATTTGCAGGGATATCACCAAACACACCTACTTGCTTGCTTCCTTTTCCACCCTCCCAGTCAATGTGAACCCTAGCCAAAGGCATTTGTAATAGGGTCCCTTCTAAAGCTCTGACTGTAGTAGACTGCCCAAGCAAGTAGTGCTCTTATTTAACCATTGCAGGCCTCACAATGGTTAGGTCAGAGGCTGTGTCTCTCTCTTAGCAGTGGCCTCTTTCCCATCCACTAAGACAAGATATAACCTCTTGTGGTAGTTTGGTACCCTTGTTGTCTCAAGACAACTTACTGCTAACATTTACCATTACCACTTACTGGCTCTCCCACCTTTTGTTCCTCACCTTGTCTCTGTGGACATCAATATGCTACATGGCCCCACTGGTTGCATTTAACACATTTAACCTTTGGTTCTGAATATGTACCTGGACTAGTGGGTTCCCCTGCAACTGGCAGACTCTGTTGGGACAGTCTGGTATGCCCACTATGGTTCCCTTAGACCCATGAGCAAAACTGGATCTCCCTTCCCTGTGCAGTGATGTCCTGCTTGCTAGGTATAGGTCTCCCTTCTTCCCTAACTCAACTGCAGTATTGCAGTGCCTATCAGCTAACCAGATTCTCATGTCCTCAGGCAAAGTGCTAAGGGCTTGTTCCCTCACCAAAAGGTCTGCCAGCCCTTCAAAAGTGGTGACCTGGAATCCACTCATCCACCTATGAAAATAAGTGCTTAGTTCAGAATCATAAACACACACACACACACACACACACACACACACACACACACACACACACACACACACACACACACACACACACACACACACACACTTTCTGTTGCCTTACGTCTATGCTCACAAAACTTTTTCCTCTAAGCTTCAGGTGTTAACTTAAAACATTCTAAAAGACACTTCTTCACATTATTATAATTTAAGCAATCAGTATCATACAATTTAGAAATAGGACTTACAGTTTTACTATGGAGTAAGGTGGTCAGGAACCATACCCATAGCCCTTGGTCAACATTATACTGTTTACATACCCTTTCAAACATATGAATTAAACTATCAAAATGATCCCCCTCTGTATATTGTGTAAGAAATGTATTGACCTTTGTTGCTTCTGGGGTTCAGTTGCTCCCTTCTTCATTAGCTCCATGACCCTGGCAAAGAGTCAGCATCTCCTTCTCATGTTGCCTCTGTCTCTCCTTCTCCTCAGCATCCAGACGTCGCAATTTCTCATTTTCCTCAGACTCCAGACATCTCAGTCTTTCTGCTGCTTCTATTTCCAAATGTTTGGCCTCCAGTTCAAGTCTTTTTAACTCCAGATGGAGTTTTAAGTCCTCTGTGGAAAGGAGGAACTATCCATTTTCTGAGAGTTGTATGTCTCCAAGGCCAGCCTGGTTGTCCTTCCAGTTTTCTGGTCTGCGATGCAGCTGTGCCTAAGGCTACAATCATTTCTGCCTTTGTCAGGTTGGCATGCACCAGTTCTTTAGCCTGACACATCTCGGCCAACTGGCTCCTTGTTAGTTTGCCATACTCCTCTGCTGACATGCTTGCCTGCTCTCCCTGACTAAGCTACAAAAAAAAAAAAACAATTGTGATATGAAACTTTGAATGTTCACTGTGTGATTGATTGAGAGTACAGACACCTTCCTTAGTCATCATTGTTTACAAGCTACAGGAATTCAGTATCTACACCACTACAATCCAATATTTGATGTGGCTATCCCACCACTGCCACCACTTAATATGTACTGCCCATGCACTGGCCCAGTAATCAAGGAGCCTCAATCCTCACCACTGGCAATAGTGGGGAATGTACACACTGGAAGGATGACAAGTATACACACAGTAAAGTGCAATTTCCCTTAAGAGCACACAGAGATTGCAGTCAGTCTGGGTCTGGTTTCTCCCTCTTTCTCCAGATCCCTAATAAGATTACTCACTGGCACAGCTATAGGGTTGAGATCTCAGCAGAGTGGCCAAGCTAAGACCTCCAGTACACTCTCTGTCCAACCAATACTTCATGTCCCTGACCAAGTAGCTGACACACACACACACCTGAGGAAGGCTGGCATAGGTTTACTAGCTATGCTCCCTTATGCCTAGCCTATAAGGTAGTTTTGACTGCCAACAGCCAACTTTTTATCAGCTACTTAATGCCCTTAACAAAGGGTGTCCAATCCTACTGTGCAATGTTACTATTATCCAAATGGTAGTCTTGATCAAGTGTCATGCAATTAGGAGTCGCCTGTACAGTGTGACCAAATATATATGCAAGTACTCTAAGAGCTTAAATATGCCTCACAGATATCAGCCACAAAGATAGGTTTAAATATATTTAATAATAAATAATAAAAGAACAAGACAATACTCAGTAGGTAATCAGTTGCATTAGAGTTCAAAATTACAGAAAATATTTAAAACAACATTGCAGGACAATCTCAAATAAATACAGAAAACATCTAAACTAATATATTTACTATATTCCTAACTATATCTAAAATAGTTACTATGCCCTAAACACTTACAGCAAGACAAGTGCAGAAGGTGGTGATGAGTGGATGTTCTTGTTAGGTCAAAAGCAAAATACAAAATGCACAGTCTCACTCTGACAAGAGTTCTTAAATTAATATCAAATATTGCTGTTTGGGTTAGATTGGAAGGCAACACTTTTTGTCACCTGACTTTAGCTCCCAAGCTAACCAGCCCCCTTGTAGCATTTGACATCTCCTTGTGAAAAATACATCTGTCTCAGATGTTTGAAGACCCTCAAAATAATAAAACAAAAAAAAATACTTCTACATCTCAAACCTAGTAATTAATTATCTTCCAAGGCAATACAAAAACTTCTAGCTCTAGACATTATGTCTACTACTAAACTGAAACTGAGAGATAACTTTTATAGCACAATTGTAAAACAATTTAATTTCAACTTATTTTTCTTGAAGTTTTGCAAGTTAACCCTCTATGTTCTAGTTTTTACTGTTCAATAGTTTATATGCATGTCTATTTTAAGCCAGCTGGGCATGCTGTTGCTACATTTTAGCTCAGTACTTTACACCTTTACACACATGTATGTATGAATCATATCAATATTAACAAATGACATAGAATTATTTACAAAATTCCAGATAGCTGGTCTGGCAGTATTTCATTTTATGACAGAAGATATACCAGGTTGAATCTTAAAAATCTTAAATCAGGCCTAACACCCACAATAGGATCTGTATGTAACCACAGCTTCTGGACCAGTTTGATCAGACAGAGAACAGAACAACTATGGTCATCCCTCTGTATAAGGAAGGACCTTCAACTGACTCTAGAAATTACAAACCCATAAGCTTGGCTAGTCTTATTTCTAAGGTAAGGAAAGAATAAACAAGGACCTGATAAATAAAGACATAGGAAAACTCAATGCACTGCACCCAACCTAATTCAGCTTTGTCAGGGGTAGGTCATGCCTTCCAAATTGGGTAGACTTCTTAGAGAAAGTCACTAAGGAAATGGATGAGGGTAAAACAGTGCATACCACCTACCTTAACCTGGCCAAGGCATTTAACATAATTTCACTCAGGTATTATAATTAAACTCACAAAACTTGGTATAAATCCTTCTGTCGTCAAATGGATAACCAATTGTCTCAACGATAGGACACATGTGGTTAAAGTAGGTGATTTGAGTTCCAACAAGAGGCCAGTTACTAGTGGTGTGCCACAGGGCTCAGTGCTGAATCACTCCTGTTTGGACAGTGACAACCAGTGCTGATCATAGATTCACTGTGCAAACAATCAAACCATCTAACAATAGTCAGTTAAGGAACAATCTAACAAATGGTCAATTAGGGAACATGGGTATTACATGGCTAGGCTCGTAAAGGCCCTAGGGCCATTAGCCTAGTAACCTCCTATGAACCTATGAATCTATAATGGACACCAAGGCCAATAAGAAAGGGCTCTTATTGACAAAGTTTGCAAATGAATGTAAACTGGGGGCAATCACTGAATCCCCCAATGATGTATATATTCTTTAGGATTGTCTAAATCAGGCATATGATTGATATCAGAAGCATGGTCTGAAACTAAATGCAAAGAAATGCATTATCGTACCCATTCAGAAATCAAATACCTCTGCTAACTGCAGCATTAACAACACACCCTTAGGGGTAGATTCAGAGGTAAGGATCTAGGTACACAGTAAAAACAAAAAGCGGCACAAAAGCAGAACCAAGTACAACTAAAACACAAAACACTCACCCAGTGTGTTGCACTGGTGTTCCGAATCTAGGTACACAGGTAGATAGTAGCCTGAACTTTATCCATCATGTGTCCACAGTGGTGATAAAGTCATTCTATGTGGCACAACTTATAAGTAAAGGTACAACATTCAGATCCAGGGAGATTATATTCCCACTGTACACAGCCATCATTAGACCAATAATCAAGTGCAATGTGCCATTTGGAATGCACTTCACTAAGCACTTACAACAGTTGGAGTGACCTCAGAGATTCCTCAATAAGAACTTACAGGGTGTTAGCAATATGTCCTATGCAGATAGACCGAAAACCCTTTCTCTTTACTCTGTCTCCAGTCAACTATTAAAGGGTGACTTATGCCTGACCCTCAAATCCAGCCTTGATGGAGCTACTACATATCCAAAAAGACAATCATTATGAGGGTCACTCATTCTAGGAATCTCAGTTTAGTCAATGAATCAAATAAAACATGCTGGAGAGACAGATATGTGTCCCAGAAATTGCCCCTTCTTTGAAATAGGCTTCCAACTAACATTAAGCAGGGTCCTTCCTGGCCCTCTTCAAGACCAATCTAGATTGTTGGATGGGGAATCATAAATTCACACCTGAGGTGGCACCTATGTCCCTTATGGACAGGGTCATTCAGTAAAATCTGTAAAATACTCAAGGCATAGGCACAAATTCACACTATCTTCCTGCCTCTAGGGGCTCATACTGCTCAAACTCAGGCTATATTGGCTAGGCTTGTAAAAGCTCTTGAGCTGTTAGCCTTGTAACCTCCTGTAAACCTATGAACTTATGAAGAAAAGGGGCATGTGTCCAGTGGAACTATTCAGTTAACAAGTGAACAAAACACAAAAATGCTTTGACCTGGGGTGCATTGCCAGATTCTGTCCAACTGGTTTAGAAACCAGTAATGCTCACTATTTAGGTCATGAGTAAGGCTGTGAATGTCTGTGTTACAGCATTGTTTTTTCTGTGCTGATTCCATGCCCACTCGGCTGTTAGTTAAAGAAAGCCTATAGAAAGCATTGACCTCCATCCTCAGATCCCATCCAAGCACCCCATACAGCCTGTCAGAGTGAGAAGCCTCCAGTTTCCCTACCATCCAAGAATTACACAAAATGGTGGTGGGATTGTGCCATGATGACAAAAACTGTTGTGAGATACAAGGGAAATGCTTTATTCCACATTATGTGGAGATTATGGAATCAGGGACTTGTGAAAATTTTGAGTATTTCTGAGCTATTTACTCTGAACTTAGAATGACCTTCTCTGTTTTTGTTTGTATCCTTTTGTTATGAATGCTTGTATATTCTATTAAAAAAAACAGTGTAAGAAACTTCTCTGTGTAGAAGATTTTCAATCTATATATATCTAGTTAATCACTGTATATTAATTATCAGATAACGGTAGTAGAGGAACTTAAACTCATCCTAAGTAAAAAAATAATAATAAAAAAATATATAATTTGAGATATTATACATATTTACTAAGTATTCAAAAGTAATCCAAGCAGGGTAGACAGTCTGTTTCCAGTCATAAATCCTTTATTAGGTACACGGAAATTACTTTTTTTTTTCTTTTTTTTTTTATATTCTATTTAAAGATATGATAAGGTAGGTTCTGCTCTGGGGTTAGTTCATTTATTTGCTAGCCTTCTTGAGCTCCATTTGAAGTCATAGAGTTTGAGTAAGATAGATTAAGGTAATTACAGTCAATGACCCTTAAGTTTCAGTGGAGGTACAGAAAATTGTTTAGTACTCTGTACTTCCTCAAATTACTGTTTATAAAGATGATGACAGAAACCTTGTTGTTGCAATAACTATGGGTGTAGTATTTATGGAATGTTAACCAGAATAGGTGTTCTCTGCTGCTGGAGTTTATCTGATTTCCTATGAATAAGCAGGAGCTAGTCAAATTAAATTACTGGAAAAAAATCAGTTTTCTTATTTAGACTTACTTCCATTTTATATAATTTAATACAGCTACAATAAGTCAGAAAGCAGACCTTATTTTGTCTGCGATAGTACATTGCTATTTATATTTGTAATCACACTTCTTTATTGTTGGTTTCACAGCTTAATTAATTAACAGGTATATGGTGATGTTTATGCAGATTGCAGACATCAAAGAAGTTCTGGAGTCTCAGTTTAGTTCAGAACATTTATTTTTTCCTATTACTGGGTTTCATCTTCTTCTTTCAGATTTTTACCAGTTTGGGGTCGTCACAGTGGAACAACGGTCCACAAAATGATTGAAACTGAAGTTTTTTTTACAATGCTGAGTTGCCAGTCTGGTGCCCAATCTTCCAAAGAAGGCACACACATGCACACACTGACACCTAGGGCAAAGTTAGAGTGTCCAGTCCACCTACAACATGTCTTTGGGATGTGGGAGGAAATCAGAGCACCCAGATGAAACCCAGGTGACTGCAGGGTGGACATGCAGACTCCACACAGAAGGCACCCCAGCCAAGAATCAAACCGGAGAACTTCTTGCTTTGAGGGTTGGGTGGGTGGCCTAATGGTTGAGGTGTTTGCCTTACAAACACAAGGTGCAGGGTTTGAGTCTCACAAGGGATAATTGGCTAGGCTTAAAATGGCTCGCAAGGGCAGTTAGCCTAGTACTAATCTATGAACCTATGAATCTATGAACCTATGAGGGGGCAATGCTAACTGCTGTACCACCACGGCCGCCCTACCGAAGTCTCAAAGGCCTGTCAAGCACAGTCTTCAGAAACTTCGCATACATGCAAACATTTACCAGCACAAGACACAAAACCACATCTCACTGTGTCTCAACTACCAAGCCCATATTGCGAAGCATTTCACAACCCAACATTCTGTTCATAGGAGACAGCATTGTGAGACACATCAATGCCCCCCGTACAAGGTTGGATAAAAAAACAATCACAGTTGCCTGTCAGGGGCAAGGATCCAGCAAATCAGACAAGCACTCAGGTCACTCACCCCCAAGTACCAGTATGACTCAGTCATAGTCTATGTGGGCATAAATGACCTGAGATGTACCTCCCTGGACTATATGAAGAGGGACCTGATTGAACTCTCAGAATATGTATCAAAGGTAGGTATGAGTCTAACACTGTGCAGGATTCTACTGTCTCCAAGGATAATGCCAAAAATACAGACAGAAAATGACTGACTTTAACAATTGGCATAGCTATTGGTGTTATTCCAAGGGGTCCAATATTTGTCAACCTGGGAGGCCATGGTCGACAGACCACACTGCTTTGCCAGCGTTGGTCACTACCTGTCACTTCTAAGCTTTCGGTTATTAGCAAAAACATTATCCACTCCTATATTACCTTTTGTAGGCATTGCCAAACAGACAAACCTTCCAACATAACAAAAGCTACTCAGGACAAGCTAAAGGTATTACTGCTCAATGCAAGAGTTTCAACAAGAAGCTGCATTCCCTAGATGCTCTCCTCACCCTAGAGAATGCTGACGCCTGTGCAGTTACTGACACATGGTTTAAAAACCATGGAAAACACTCCGGCAGTGCATGGTTATAATGCCTATCATAAGTTCTGTTCACCCACTGAATGTGAAACCCTAAAAGGTGGAAAAGTCTCTATCTGATAATCTCATCTCAAGGCTGGTCAAACATGCTTGAACTGCTCCATGTCCAACTAACTGTGAGAAAAATCCATTACCATATTCTTGTTAGCCACAGGTCCCAACTGCATGAACCAGGAAGCTCAAACATCATAACTAGAGATAATTGAATCACTCACCATCCAATCCAATACCATACTCATGGGTAATTTTTCCTACCTCTCCATTAAGTGGGAGGCATACATGAACACTAAAATACAGGCCCAAAAATTTGTGAATTCAAATACCTTGGAACAGCTGGCCTGCACTCCCACCAGGGGAACAAAGATCGTAGATCTGGTACTCATAAATATAGCAGAGTGGTGCACCCCCCCCCCCATATGTGATAGCCTCACTGGAAAGGTCAAATCAAAAAATAGTCTTCCTGGAAATTAAGGTAAAACTAGACCCCCCATGGATCTCCAAATACATTAAGAATTCTTCTAAGGCAATCTACCTTGTATTAAATGATGGTTTAGCTGGATTCCAAGCTCCCACAAATCCATAAAACACAGAAGTCTACGCAATAGTGTACACAAAAGCTCTGTATGACCACATTACCAACTGCGTAGAAATTCAGTAATGAACTGAAATAACCTCAGGTCAAACCGCAAAAATAAGCCACCTGGTAGACCCCTGGTTTTAATAGGTTGTACAACAAAAGAAAGTAAAACCTGCTGAGAAGTAAAAGGGAATGTGCACAACAGAGCAATAAGTCCCACATTAGTATAAACAACTGAATAAGGGAACTAGTCAAAACTTTGAAAGTTGACTTTGAGGTAAAAATAGCAGCCAATGCTAAGGATAACTATAATGCATTTTTCAGTTATGACCACAGTCTTAAGGGCAACACCCACAATGTGCAGAATTAATTACAGATGCCATCTCCTGACTGATAAATTCAGCTCAAACTTCACTCCCCTATCACCTCCAGTTCTCCCCCAAGAAATACCCTCCACCACTCCTCCACCAATTATCATCTAGGAACAGGTAGCCAAAGGGCTCTCTCTAGCTAAAAACATGGCATCAATTTGGGCTGATGATATACCAGGCTGAATCTTAAAAAGCTTAACTAAGGACCTATCAGACTCAGTAGGATCTCTATGTAACCAGAGCCTCTGGACCAGCTTTGTTCAGACAGAGAAGTGAACAACTATAGTCATCCCTCTGCATAAGGGAGGACCTTCAACTGACTCTAGAAATTACAGACCTATAAGTTTGACTAGTCTTATTTGTAAGGCAAGGAAAGAATAAACATGGACCTGATAAATAAAGACATAGGAAACCTCTACACTGGACCCAACCTAATTCAGCTTTGTCAAGGGCAGGTCATGCCTTCTAAATCTGGTCAACTTCTTAGAGAAAGTCACAAAGGAAATGGATGAGGGTAAAACAGTGCATACCACCTACCTCAACCTGGCCAAGGCATTTAACATAATTTCTCACTCGGGTATTATAATTAAACTCACAAAACTTGGTATAAATCCCTCTGTCGCCAGATGGATAACCAATTGTCTCAAGGACAGGACACATGTGGTTAAAGTAGGTGATTCAAGTTCCAACAAGAGGCCAGTTACTAGTGGTGTGCCACAGGGCTCAGTGCTGGGACCACTCCTGTTTGGACAGGGGCAACCAGTGCTGATCATAGACTCACTGTGCAAACAATCAATCCATCTAACAATGGTCAATTAAGGAACCAACTGACAAATGGTCAATTAGAGAACATGGGTATTACATGGCTAGGCTTGTAAAGGCCCTAGGGCCATTAGCCTAGTAACCTCTCATGAACCTATGAAGCTGTAATGGACACCAAGGCCAATAAGGAAGGCCTCTTAATGACAAAGTTTGCACACGACTGCAAACTGGAGGCAATCACTGAATGCCCCAATAATGTAGACATCCTTTAGGGTTGTCTAAATCAAGCAAATGGTTGATATCAGAAGCATGGTCTGAGACTAAATGCAAAGAAATGCAATATCATACCCTTTCTGAAATCAAATACCCCTAATAACTACAGCATTAACAAAACACCCTTAAGGGTAGACTCAGAGGTAAAGATCTAGGTACAGAGTAAAAACAAAAAGTGGCACAAAAGCAGAACCGAGTACCACTAAAACACAAAACACTCACTTGGTGTGTCTCACTGGTGTTTTGAATCTAGGCACACAGGTAGCTAGTAGCCTGAACTTTAACTGTCATGTGTCCACAGTGGTGGAAAAGTAATTCTATGTGGCACAACTTATAAGTAAAGGTACAGCATCCAGATCCAGGGAGATTATATTCCCACTGTACACGGCCATCATTAGACCAATAATCAAGTACAATGTGCCATTTGGAATACACTTGACTGGGCACTTACAACAGCTGGAGTGACCTCAGAGGTTCCTCACTAAGAAAGTACAGGGTGTTAACAACATGTCCTATGCTGATAGACTGAAAACTCTTTCCCTTTACTCTGTCTCCAATCAACTATTAAAGGGAAACCTATGCCTGACCCTCAAATCCAGCCTTGATGGAGCTGCTACATATCCAAAAGACAATCAGTGTGAGGGTCATTCATTCTAGGAGTCTCAACTTAGTCAATGAATTAAACAAAACATGCTGGAGAGACAGATATGTGTCCAAGAAATTGCTCCTTCTTTGAAATAGGCTTCCTACTCACATTAAGTAGAGTCTTTCCTGGCTCTCTTCAAGACCAACCCAGATTATTGGATGGGGAATTCACACCTGAGGTTGTACCTATGTCCCTTATGGACAGGGTCAATCAGTAAAATATGTAAAATACTTATGGCACAGGCACAAATTCACACCATCCTCCTGCCTCTAGGGCTCACACTGCTCAAAATCAGGCTATATTGGCTAGGCTTGTAAAGGCTCGAGCTGTTAGCCTAGTAATCTCCTGTAAACTTATGAACTTATGAAGAAAAGGGGCATGTGTCCAGAGGACTTATTCAGTTAACAAGTGAACAAAACACAAACAAAGAATGCTTTGACCTAGGGTACATTGCCGGATTCTGTCCAACTGGTTTAGAAACCAGTAATGCTCACTATTTAGGTCATGAGTAAGGCTGTGAATGTCTGTGTTACAGCATTGTTTTTCCTGTGCTGATTCCATGCCCACTTGGCTGTTAGTTAAAGAAAGCTTTTAGAAAGCATTGACTTCCATCCTCAGATCCCATCCAAGCACCCCATACAGCCTGTCAGAGTGAAAAGCCTCCAGTGTCTCTACCATCCAAGAATTACACAAAATGGTGGTGGGATCGTGCCATGATGACAAAAACTGTTATGTGATACAAGGGAAATGCTTTATTCTACATTATGTGGCGATTATGGAATCAGGGATTTGTGAAGATTTTGAGTATTTCTAAGCTCCTGTTTACTCTGAACTCAGAATGACCTTCTCTCTTCCTGTTTGTTTCTTCTTGTTATGAATGTTTTTATATTCTATTTAAGGATATGGTTAAGTAGGTTCTGCTCTGTGGAATAGTTAATTTATTTGCCAGCCTTCTTGAGCTCCATTTGAAGTCACAGAGTTTCTTAAGATAGATTAAGGTAATTACAGTCAATGACCCTTAAGTTTCAGTGGAGGTACAGAAAATTGTTTAGTACTCTATACTTCCTCAAGTTACTGTTTATAAAGACGATGACAGAAACCTTGTTGTTGCAATAACTATGGGTGTAGTATTTATGGAATGTTAACCAGAATAGGTGTTCTCTGCTGCTGGAGTTTATCTGATTTCCTATGAATAAGCAGGAGCTAGTCAAATTAAATTACTGGAAAAAAAATCAGTTTTCTTATTTAGACTTACTTCCATTTTATATCATTTAATACAGCTACAATAAGTCAGAAAGCAGACCTTATTTTGTTTGTGATTGTACATTGCTACTTATATTTGTAATCACACTTCTTTATTGTTGGTTTCACAGCTTAATTAGTTAACAGGTATATGGTGATGTTTATGCAGATTACAGACATCAAAGCAGTTCTGGAGCCTCAGTTTAGTTCAGAACATTTATTTTTTTCTATTGCTGGGTTTCATAATTCGTTTAATTCATTCTGAAATAACAAAAAATACTCTGCTGCTGTCTTTACAATAACCCACCATTCCATCTCTTCAGTCAACCCCATTAAATGGTGTTCATTTTATATGCTCAAATGATTGACAAACAGCATGAAATACATATTTATCTGCAACAGTACAGTAACAAAGTAATACTCATTACAGCATTCAGTATCCAGTCTCTGAAAGCCTAACATCTTATAAGAAAGAAATATAGATGCAAAGTAAAATAAATCATTTAAAGGCAGTAAAAATCAACACTGAAATGTAATGAGACAATGCAGAGATTGTGATTGCAGAAATTATCTTAAAGATATTCTAAAAATAAACTGCTGTCCCACCTACAGATACCTGTCTAGAGAAAAACTTGAGGCTGCTTACCTTCCAGCATAGCTAGCTGAGATTCAGTGGATCTTCTCACCCACCCAACTGCCACAGAGTTCAACAATATCATTTCAAGCTTACCTAGATAGAATGAGTCAAATTTTGGCAACACCAAGTTCTAGAAGGCTGAGATGGATGGAACAGGTAAAAACATGAAGGATATGCAATGGAAAACAAGCCAGAGAAAAAAATAACAATTAAACAGAATAAATCCAACTTAAAAAACACCAAACCACAAATTTGTTTATTAACAGAACAAAGCATTCGGGTAACAACCCTTGCTCAGTGTTTAAGCATTCCATAAGCAGTAACCCAATTTAAGGAAGTGTATAACAAACACATGATAGCAGCCAGCCAATATAAAAACTACATCAATTAACAATTATATTAATACAAAAAGCATGCAATAATATATATAAAAAACATAAAAATAAATTAGTTAATGTAACTGCATGTTTTTTGACCAACACAGGTTTTGTACTAACACCACTGTAAGAAAACAGGTTTTGAATCAGCCCCTAGCCTAATAATCCAACTGTATTCTATACACTCCAAGATGTTATTCACACCCCCCACCAATGTGTTTGTGTACTACATGAATAACTCTAAATTTATATCCATGTTCAGGGTCAATATCCAACAAATGTTTGCATAGGGCATTTACTTGTATATTCCTATGTATGTCTGATTAATGTTCGACAATACATTCTGTAAACTTTTGGCTACATTTACAAACATAAAAACAGGAGCACTTCACACAGGTTGCTAAATACACAATATGTGTAGTGTTACATGTGGCATAACAGTCGAAGGCATATGTTTTTTAGTTAAGGGACGAACAAATACATTACTATTAGGGGCAACAATGTCCCCACAGCAACTGCAGTTCAAACAAGGAAAGATTCCAGACCTATTACTAATTCAATCATTAGTGGCAGCCCTAAAATCTTTATAAAACAATCTTCTTTTTAAGTTTTAGAAGTCCTATATGTGAATCTAGGTCTATCATCTAATAATCTTTGTAAATCATGCATAGCCCCTAGAATACTCCAATCTATATTTATTATACTCTTCATACTCCCAATTCTAATATTACATGTAGTAGCATACCTAATTTTGTCATTTTGTTTAACAACATTAGTACCCTGTTGCTGACCAACCATCTCATAAAAGAATAGTTTGGCTACAGTATCCCTACTAATAAAAACTTCATTCATTATACCATCTATGGCTTTATAACCCCATTAAACACATGTGGGGCATATATACTTTTACGATGTACATAACAATTAGTATGCACCTCTTTCCTATAAACACTAGTTTTCAATTAACTCAAATCCTTATTTATTTTCACATCTAGAAAAGTGATACTTCCTGGTGAACAAGTCATCTTGAAGTTTAAAAAAATTGTCGTATTGTTCAAATATCTAACATATTCATTGAGAGTTTGCTCATCCCCTTTCCAAATTAAAAAACAATCATCCACAAACTATTTATATATTAAGACATTGCTACTCAATTCATTCCTATCACTGAAAATAAATTCCCATTCCCATTGATTAAGAACTAGGTTTGCATAGGTGTTACCCATGGGAATACACATGGCAACACCAGCAACCTGCAAATATGATTGATTGTCAAAAATAAAAATATTTTTAGTCAAAACATCTAAAAGCTGACAAATATTTTCCATATCCCTGGCCTGCATGCCTATATTGAAATAAAGAAAGCTATGTACGGCATTGATGCCATAGTCATTAGGTATTACTGTGAACAACGAGTTCATATCTAAGGTAACAAGTAGAAAATCAACTTCAGAGTTAGTGCCATGCCACTCATAAAGCTTAGTTAAAAAAGCACCCGTATCCTTTACAAAACTCTGACAATAAAAAAGATATTTACTCAAAATGGTTTGTAAATAGATCGAAATAGGTTCAGTGACCCACCCTCTCCTTGAGATAATAGGTCTCATAGGGGGTGGGTCAAAGACTTATTTACATTTGGTAAGCCATATAGTTATGGTATTACAGGGCATGGCACTGTAAATTTATTTATTTATTTTACATTTGTTAACTGGGAAAGTCCGACTTGGGACGAGCCAATTTTCAGCAGAGGCCCAGGGAGAAATGCTCCAGATGCATGTCTTTGTAACATGGGAGGAAACCGGAGTACCCGGAGGAAACCCACACGAATGCAGGGAGGACATGCAGACTCCAAGGCACCCCAGTAAAAAATTGAATAAATCAATACTGATTTCACTATCTACTTGCATCTCGTAGAGTAACACGTTAACATCCATTATACATTTTTTATATGTAAAAATCAAATTTTTCTAAAAATGTTCTGCTTTTTCTGGTTTAAACACTGCTGTTAGTATAAAACCCGTGTTGGTCAAAAAACAGATGCAGTTACATTAACTGATTTATTTTTATGGTTTTTATATGTATTATTGCATACTTTTTGTATTAATATAAATGTTAATGGATGGAGTTTTTATATTGGCTGGCTGCTATCATGTGTTTGTTACACACTTCATTAAATTGGGTTAATGCTTATGGAATGTTTTAACACTAAGAAGAGTTGTTACCCGAAAGCTTTGTTCTGTTAATAAACAATTTTGTGGTTTGGCATTTTTAAGTCGGAGTTATTCTGTTAAGTGGCTTGAACAGTGGTATGTATTTACTTCACAAGTCTTATATTGTGGTGCACTCACTAATACTGCTATGAACACATTAAAAGTAGACAGCAAGATGTGTGTGGGATCTTTCACAATAGAAATAAAAAAGATGGTTGCATGACACATATGAGAAGAAAACAATGTCTGCTGGTGAACCATATTTTGCAAAAGGTCTACAGAAGTGAGGGAGCATAGAAATAAAGTGCCTGCTGGGTGTCACAGCTAAAATTGCTAGTGACTGAAATTCAAGACATACTAGCATATGTATGCTACAATAATGTTATTAGAAGCCGATGTCTGTGACTTTTTGAGAACAAATGACCTGCTGGTAAAGGAATCAACACAACAGAGGAATGTAGTGAGGAAAAGCAGCAGACACATAACAAAACAATTGGGAAGGGTTCCTCTTCCCCAAAGACCTCAGGGAGGTTAGTGATATCATCTCCAATACTGGAAACTAGTTCAAACAAATTCTATGCAAAACTGAAAAGTGGCAAAGATAATACACATATGAATAATGCAAACAGAGGCATTATGAGAGACAAAGGTAATAAGTACCAATATTCGTGCTCCTTCCAAAGGGTGGTTGAAGGAATGGCTCTAACTGAAGTACAGTGGTTTCATCTCGGATTTAATATGATACTAACTGAAATGTGGAGCATGGAGAATCATTGGTAAAGTATAAACATACAAAGGAATGCTGTTTGCAGGAGGCAGAAGTGGTGGTAGAGGTGGGCAAATGGGGCACCCACCCCCTAGTGTAGGTGTGTGCTCCAGTCCCTAGAATATCAAAATGTTTCTTCTCTGACTCACACAAGCATGGCTGACTCTTTCTGCAAGTGTGCATGTATGTCACAGGATAGTGCAGGCCTTTTGAAAAGACTCCATGATGTCAACTATTACATTAACTAGCAGCAGTTGGGAGGAAGTATTTATGAGCTGTTCTTTTATTACATTTAAGTAGCAGTTGGGAGGAAATGTGAAATGTATTTGGGAAAACATGTGTGGGTAATGCCCCATTTAGACATTTGTGGTTAAGTGACTTGCTCAGAGTCACACATGTAGAAAAATCCAAGTCCTGCACACTTGAGGCACCTCATTAAAAGCTTGAAGACTTAAACCTCCACATCAACTGTGCAGACATTCCTTATTTTCTTTTATTTTCATAGTTCTCATTGTTCAGAAGATATATGAGCATGAAACACATGTAATTATGTTAATCTTTTAAGTGAATTAGAGTTGTCTGGCACTTAGGGCTCTGCGCTGTTTACAAACAGGGCTTGAATCCTTCTGCCTTGATTTGCTTACTGTGAGACTGTGAGCAAGTCATGCCAACAATACTCCTGGATGATCCCTAAAAAGGGATATTTTCTCCAGTAGATTTACATGACTAGCAAAAAAAATAAGAAAAGTAGTATTTAAAATTTGCCCCTTTTGGACCTTCTTGTCCAATTATTTGTGGCTTTGCCCTGAATTTTTCAGCAAGGAAATTTAGAGTTATTTTGGTCTATTCTTTTTAAAATTCATGGCTTTCTGTCAAATTGTCATGGATTACAGTCCCCAAATAATGCCAAGCATGGGAGATTTAAACCTTATGCCCAGAAAATACTTGCTAATGTGACTTTCAAAGTATATACGACACATATTTAAAATCTGTTCCTGATTGTTGTGACTTTGTCTCTGATTCTTGGGCTAAGAGGGTGGGAGGGTATGGGAAGTGTGCAATGGGATGTATTATATGGTTCTCACAGTAGTAATCTCTGTGAAATCCAGATAATATCCTACTGAACTGCCACCAAATAATGTGGCGTCCCCTACTATATTGGGTCAGTAACTAAGGCGATTCAATTTTCACTACTGACTCCAATGCAAGGCTGTCACTTAAACAGGTGTAATATTTCACAATTTTCCACCAAGGACACAACAGGAACATGCTCTATAGCCTGGGGACTGGACTGTATACTTCTGTCCACCCTTAATGTAACTCCTTATTGCACACTTCAGAGCAATGTGTCCTAGTTTAAGACCTCTGATACACGCACACTTAAATAAATTGCATTTCACACATCCAAACACTTCTGGGAAAGCCTGACACAAATTACCAGCTGTGTCCCTTCCCCAAAATAATATGGTAATGCTGCCACCAATCAGAGTGTCTCCATACCCTTTAAAGGGGTGTCCAATTATGAAAATTAAATATGAAAACAAATAGTAGCAAATAACCTAAGCAGCCAGGCTTTTGGAGTGGCCTGGGAAGTTATCAAGGCAAGTATAAGCAATCTCAGATGGTTTACATACATTTGTGTGAACGACATTCTGTCAGCTGTAATGTGCCGAAAATCAGAATGTTGAGCGCACAAACATTTGTGAATCAGATAGTCGACTACACTTATGCGAATGCACTACTGCATTTGCATAAGTGTAAGTCGACTATCTGCATGGAGATCGCGGTACAGTAGAGAGTGGAAATTCATCCACATCCCCACTGTAGTGCGATCTCGGAGGTAGAATATATAAGTAGGGGGGTGTGGGGGGGGTGCAGTGATTTGTCATATAGGAGTCTGATTTACATCAGCTCCTATACGGCTATCACAGGTGGTTTCGGCAACAGTGTCGAGTCAAATGCGTTGAGCATTTGGTTCGACATTGTCACCATTCGTTGTTTTTCATTTCGGTATTACTATTCATTTTTCCAAACAGAAAATGTTTTTCCATTCAAAGAAACAATAGTAAACCCTCTCAGATCACTATGGAAAATGCTGATTGACCAGCCATGATGTAAGTTAATAAAAAAAATTTAGTAATGAGCAAAATGATTAAAAGTATAAAACAGTACTTTCCAATAAACAAACAGAACTCGGTCATCAGGAAAATAAAATCAATACTGAATGATAGAAATACAGTATTTAGAAAAACTCTAACTGAGCTAACTGAGTAGTTATAATTTCCCTAGCTGACTAAAGAACACTGTTCCTGATCTAATCTAAGTTACTACGTCAGAGCAAAGGTGGGCTTACAGTTCGTGGTCGGTCCTTTTGGGTATCCACTGAACAGTACATCTGTGAACAACTCACAACTATAACTGACAACTGACTGTTAACTGTCTTCAGCAGTCTCTTTTATAGACTAGCTAAACTGTCACAACTGCTCCAGTTCTAATTTTCATTTCATATTCTGAAAATCAACCAACAGCTGTTTTCTAAAAGTTCTTTCCAGTCTTTCAGCTTCTGACTGTAACACATAGCAACTGTCAACATTCCGATGATATCATCTGCAGATCAGCTGAATCTGAGACAGTTTAACTTTAGAATCTTTCTTCACAAGCATGCACAGTTAGAAATGTAAAGATCACTGTTCAAGTCTTTAAAACATTCTGTACAAACAGATTAAAAATCAACATATAAGAACTTATTTACAATCTCATAGCTAGTCATGATGTCATATAATACACAAGTTAATCTGGAATTATGTACAAAAGCTCAGCCAGACATGCTAGCACAAATGATAGTGTATAATTTCTTCACAATCTGAAATATATTTCTTTCTCATTATTTATGTAACTGTTCATTTAACTGCAAGGAAACATCGGAATATATGAAGTCATACAAGGGGCTGTAGCTGATGGTCACTTCTGTGTGTGTTTGTGTTTGTGTGTGCATCCCGCATTTCAGAGTAGTTATGGTGTAAAGGAAGGAATCCTTTCTAATAAACAGCAGTGCCATAATATGAGCCATGTCATTTTGATATGATCCATAGTTTCCTTGTTTTGTTGATTGCTAGTATTGTCCTTATTTAAGAGTAAACTGCACAGAATGAATTCTATGAATTTTATGTTAAAATATTAACTTTTAATGTGCCATGGCAGGGCTAGCTACCCGGTGGTGTGAACCTTGGCTCTAGATGATTATCATTGCTGAAGTGACACCTCAACCCCATGTGCAAAAAATGGGAAAAGAGGTTGTGGATGGATGGATGGATAGATTAACTTGAATGCAATTTTAATATAACTTGTTTTTTCATTCATAGTTATAAGGGTGTGAAATGCACTGTGTTGGGATACAGCACTTTCATACTTAGTGCAGATGGGTTAAAGCTGTGTACAGTTAATGAGCTGCTTCCAGTAGCACAGCATTTCGTTCCCTCAGCCTTCATTTGTCTATTGGGAGTCTGACCAAGTAATTTCAACAGAAAGTACTTCTAAAATGCCCCCATGAAAAGATTCACTTGTTTCCAGTAGGTTGTCCTAAGCTGCTAAAAAAGTATTACATGTTTGTCTTTTGCTGCATGCTTTAGATAGCACCTAATTAGTGAATCAGCATATGCTATTTGACCATGAATCCCTCCTATCCTTTGCAGTTTAATGGATTGCTTGATACATTTTCAATAAATATGAGTTTCAAAGAAAAGTTTACTGCTGCTGATGCTGTCTGTTTTCAATGTGACAGTGATTTTTTTGATTCATCAAATGGTTGTCAGTGATTTTTTTATAAAATTATTAATAAAAGTTTTAAATTAAATACAAATAAATACAAATATTTTGTAATCATTATAAAAGTAAACAAGAAATAGTTTGCACTCTGACAGGTCTCAACACTGTTTTATAGCAACTGGGGAGAGATAGCCAAGTAATGGGATACTGATATGGCTATGGGGGGGGTTAACAAATGCATAAAATGCTAATGTAAATTTGTTCCTTTTTGTCCCCTGTTATTTTTGGCTTTGTCCAGAATTCTTGAGCAAAGAAATTGAGACGTATTTGGTCTGTTCCTTGTAAAAATTTGTGGCAGCTGGCAATTTTTTCAAATTGTAGTCATTAAATAACAACAGGCATGTGAGTTTCTATTTTGTATCCATCAGAAAATGCTTAACAACTCAAAATGTGTTCTTCAATCAACTGTCAAAGTTTTTAAGAGACATATTTAAAAACTGTTCCTGATTTTGTATTTGATTCTTGAGCTATGAAGCTGACAGGGTTTAGGGGAGTTGCATTGCTTGGTTCTGGCATCAGTGAGCTGAGATAAATTTCTAGGTTATTCATTATGAATGTATTCATTATCTTGATCTCAAGCAAATATCCCAGGTATACTGTCATATAAGTGGCTTTTAGTGTGTGTGTGTGTGTGTGTGTGTGTGTGTGTGTGTGTGTGTGTGTGTGTGTGTGTGTGTGATAAGGACCAAAGGTCAAAGTATTCACAATGTAGAGAGTAAAACAAAGTAATAATCACTGAAATGGAGAGGAAGGCTAAAGTTGTCACTGAGAATTTGTTACAATAGATTTTATTTTATTTATTTTATTTTATTTTCAGTTGGTTTACCAGGATAGTCCACTGGGCCAAGATGAACCCATTTTCAATGGAGTCCTGGGGAGAAAAGCTCCAAAAACAAGCAAGGTTACAATAGGTTTTAGATTACAATTTTTACAAATGTTACAGACTAGAGCAAAACATTACAAATAGTACAGACTAGTGAAAAACATTACAGATGATACAGACTAGTAAAAAAGGAACATTACAGTATAAATACTGAGAAGCCATTACATCTTAGGAAGCTTGCACTTAAGAGGTGCATTCTAATACATTCTTTGTAAATAGCTTAGTAAGTACAAGGGAATGATGTATGAGTTAGGAGAGAAAGTAAAATGAGAATTGCCAGTGTAAATTATGTGGGGTGGGAGCAGTAGCATTCCCACTGGGATACTAGATGTAAGTGAAGAGATTTTTTGAATATAAAGCGGTTAGAGGTGGTACGAATGGATGGTGGTAGAGAGTTCTATAGATGCTAAGAGAGAATATGAGAATCATTTGTTGAGGGAGATGGACTTTTTCAACTTACTCTCATGTTGAATCCATGGTAAAACACAATATATTCCAATTGATGTATAACTTTTTTGTCTAATAAATAGTGTGAAAGCAAAGTTTTACATTGTAACCAGGTGACTGTTGTGGCAAGCAAAGACAGACTGGGGTATCTAAAAACTTTTATAAGCATAAAGTTCCTTAGTTCAACCATTGTGTGAGCTTCTGCCCCAGCTATCAATAGTGGCACATTTTACTCATCTTTTCCAGGTTATGCAAGACAGTGTAATATTCTGCATTTTGAAGATGGAAGACTAAATATGACTGTAGTTTCTTTAATTATTTTTCTTATTGGTGTTATGGATACATGTTATTCATAATGTTGCACGCCTGCTCTTATCTGTAGTGTTAGAGTGCTTGATTCTGACTGGAGTTGCTTGTGTTCTTTTGGAGGGGAGGTGGTTGGTTTGTCCAATGGGGAAATTGAACTTTTGCAGCTTGAGTTGTTTCTCCTGAGAGCCTCTAACGGTTGAAGAATTGGATATGTGGAAAAACAAGTATAACGTTCTGTAGTTGTTAGTAAATGTCCCACATTTTGCCCATTTGTTCCAAATTATGAGAGGTGTTATAATATTCCAAATTCTGAGGACACAAAGTTGACTAGGGCTGCAATTTCTTTAATTCTTTTGCTTGTTGGTGATTGGATGTTATGGTAATGTCAAACCATACTAAACTGTCAGAAAATGAATGAAGAATTTAAGGGTATCTAATTTTAATTATCCCAGTCATTAAAACTAGAAATTCTTAAAGTCTTCTGTTAAAACTTTTTATTGAAAGTTATACTAACATGCAGAAAATTATAACTGCATCATTTAAAATCCCACACATCCAAAAACATATTTGTATCCTGGAATGGGTTATTATCACCTGACATTTCATTTGGAGTGATACCCATTCACACCTCTCAACTGTCTCTATTTATATATTTATTTGTTTGTTTGATTGTCTATTTATTTATTATTTGTTAACATTTGTTTAACAGGAAAGTCCAACTGGGCCAGAAATTACCCCTTTTCAGTGGAAGCCTGTGGAGAAAGGTTCCACAATTAAATACAATGCAGAAGCTACACAATGTCTGCACTTGATAGAGTGGATAATTATGTACAAGCAAACAAAGAATAGTTACAGACTGAAAAGTTAACTGTAGAGTTGCAGTTTAAAGATCATATCCAAAGTACAAATGTATTTATTTTTTTTATAAAGAGAGTGCAACATTGCATGCAGCACTTAAAGAACAGTTATTTGAAGAGAAGATACAAAGTTGCACATTTGATCAATACATACAAGTGTGAAGATTGGGTGAAGATAGGTGAAGGCTGCCAGCCTAGCCAGATAGAATTTTGGAGATAATTCTGTCATCTGTAAATATTAATGTAAACCACAGGCTTGTTGTCTTAAATGGTAAAAATAGTGTTACATGTGGAAATGAAAAAAAATATAACAACAGTGCACTCTACTGACCAAGTAAAGCCTGTTGTGACCCTTTGATGTTAGGACTCGGAGCCAGTGAATCTAGAGTGGGGCATCCTGCCTATTGTTTTAAGGCCAGAGTTAATGGCTAGAATTTGCATGCATAAATGTCTTTTATTGCTCTGGTTTCTGCCCAGAGGTGAAGAATGTAAATGTAGTTTCTGTTAGCCTGGGAAGTGTGAAGAATGATGGCCAGAATTTGCATGCATAAATGTCCTTTATTGCTGTGTTTTTTTGCCCAGAGGTGAAGAATGTAAATGTAGTTTCTGTTAGCCTGGGAAGTGTGAAGAATGATGTAATGCAACCCAGAGAAGTGTGAAGAATGATGTAATGTGAACCAGGAATGTGATTTTAAAAACAGAGAGAATCAGAGAGCATTAAGCATTTTTGTCTTGACCGTCCAACTGACCAGCACTGTCTTGCTCTATATATAAGCTTATCTTAGACTTGTGTTTTCTCTTAGAAATAGCTATAAACAAGAAAGATTAGACTGTTTTTCTGTGATGTCAGAACTGTACTACTGAATTATTTTAAGTATTTCTCTGTGATCTCTGAACTCTTGACTAGCACTGTGTAGTAAAAAGTATTGTCTTGTGTTTTCACTATTTGTTATTAAATATTTTTAAACCCTTCCAACTGTAGCTGTTTTTGTAGATATAATTTAAGCTCTTTAGAGTACTTGTATCCTTTGGTAAAATTGTACAAAGCCACTTCAATAGCTTTAGCCCTGGGCTATACTACCAATTGGATAATAATATTGCACAGTAATAATTAGACACCTTTTAAGGGCCTTTAAGTAGCTGATAAATATTAGTGGGTGGTGGCAGCTGGTACTACCATATAGCCTGGGAAAAAGGGGCACAGGTGCAGAACCTGTGCCAGCCTTCCCCAGGAGTGTCTGTGTGGCTGTATAAACTCTTCTCAAAGTGTGTGTGTGTGTGTGTGTGTGTGTGTGTGTGTGTGTGTGTGTGTGTGTGTGTGTGTGTGTGTGTGTGTGTGTGTGTGTGTGTGTCAGCTACTTGGGCAGGGACATGAAGCACTGGCTGGAGAGAGGGTGCTGGAAGTTTTAGCTTGCCCACTAGTCTGAGATCTGGACCCTAAAGCTGTGCCAGTGGAGAGTCTTATTGGGGACCTGGAAAGCAAGGGAGTGACCGGCCCCAGACTGACTGTGATCTCTGTGTGCTCTTAAGGGAAATTGCACTTTACTGTGTGTGTTTGTTATCCTTTCCTCCTATATGAGATGCCCCTCACTGGTGTTAGTGGTGAGGATTGAGGCTCCTTAATTGTTGTGCCAGAGCGGGGATGTCACATATTAATTGAGTGGCAGTGGTGGGATAGCCACACCATATATTAATTGGTTGGCAAATACTAATTGGCTTTTAGTGGTGTGGGTAGAGTGAATTCCTGTAGCTGGTGTACAGTGAGCTCTGAAGGTGTTTTGTACTCTAAATCAGCCATGCAGTGAATACTCAGAGTTAAGATCACAACTGTTTTATTTCTTTTGTTAGCTTAGTTAGTCAGGGAGCATGTCAGCAGAGGAGTATGGAAAGCTGACAAGGAGCCAGCTGGCTGAAATGTGTCAAGCTAGGGGATTGGTGCATGGAAACCTGACTAAGCCAGACCTGATTTCAGCCTTGGTTACAGCTGCATCAGAAAACAGCAACCAGGAAGACAATCAAACTGGCAGTGGAGATATAATACCCTCGGAGAATGGACAGCTCAACCTTTCTGCAGAGGACTTAAAAATCCATCTGGAGCTAAAGAGACTTGAGTTGGAGGCCAGGCATTTGGAGACAGAAGCAGCTGAGAGACTGAGGAGTCTACAGGCTGAGGAGAATGAGAAACTGCTATGCCTGGAAACTGAGGAAAAGGAGCGGCAGAGGAAGCATGATAGGGAAATGTTGACTCTTCGCCAGAGTCATGGAGGTAATGGAGAAGGGAGTAACTGGACACCAGAAGCACAAAAGGTCAGAACATTTCTTTTGCAGTTTAAAGAGGGGGATAATTTTGAGAGTTTCATTCATATGTTTGAGAGGGTATGCAAACAGTATGGTGTTGACCAAAGGCTCTGGGTATGGTTCCTGACCCCCTTACTCCATGGTAAACCTGTAACTGTTTTGTCAAAAATGTCTGACATTGCATGATTTGATTATATTGCTGTTAAAAATCACTTGTTAGAATTGTTTAAGCTAATGCCTCAAAAGTATAAGAAAAAGTTTTGTGAGCATAGATGCAAGGTAGATGAAAGTGTGTGTGAATATGTTGCTGAACTGAGCACTTATTTCCATAGGTGGGTGAATGGATGTCAGGTCACCACTTTTGAAGGGCTGGCAGACCTTTTGGTGAGGGAACAAGCCCTTAGCACTTTGCATGAGGACATGAGGATCTGGTTAGCTGATAGACAATGTGCTACTTCAGATGAGTTGGGGAAGAAGGGAGATCTATACCTGACAAGCAGGGCAGCCCTGCACAGGAAATGGACCTCTAGTATGGCTCATGGGTCTAAAGGAACCCATGGTGGGCAGCACAGACTACCCCAACAGAATCTGCCAGTAGCAGGGGAAGCCACTAATCCAGGTACACGTCCAGGAGCTAGGGTTAAATGTTTTGAATGCAACCAGTGGGGCCATGTGGCATACAGGTGTCCACAAAGGCAAGGTGGGGAACAAAAGGTGAGGAAGCCAGTAAGTGGGAATGACAAAATGCCAATAGTAGGTTGTCTTGAGACAACAAGGGTAACAAGCTACCATCCTGCAGATGTCCCGATAGGGAAGGATTTGGATGAGGCAGCACCATGTGTTTGTGCAGTTGCATACAGTCAGGCTAGGAGACAAGCATGCGGGTCTGGTAGCCTGGGGGAGACCCAGACATACTGCATACTTGCAGCCAGGACTGGTGAGATGGTTACTTCATGGAGGGAGCTACCCTGTAGCAGTGAGACTGAAGGTGAGCCACAGCTGCTTGTGGGTACTGTTGTTCCTTGGGACAGAGTGACTGCAAAAGTAGAGGTGAGTAGTAGTACCCAGGCTGACAGTGAGGCACCACTGTCAGAGAATGCCAGACCTCCTGAGGAAGGGGAGCTGAGAAGGGTTACAAGGAGAGAGTTGAGACTGGCTCAGCTCTCAGACCCTACATTGCAAGGCCTGAGGCAGGTAGCTAAGGAGGCACTGATTCTCAAGGAAAGGGAGAATCTGTGTACTGGGACAAAGGGTTACTATACAGAGAGTGGACCACTGAGGGAGGGCTAGAAAGTGAGAGAGTACAGCAGTTGGTAGTGCCTAGAGCCTACCATCTGGCACTTCTAGCCATAGCCCATGATATTCCCTTTGCAGGTCACATGGGCATAAAACATACAAAGTGGCTTATTATGCAGAACTTCTATTGGCCTGGAATTTCCAGAGATGTAACAGGGTACTGCAGGACCTGTGAACAGTGCCAAAAGGTAGGCAAGGCAGGAGACAAGGTGAGAGCTCCTTTGATATCTTTGCCTGTGATTGAGGAGCCATTTCAGAGGGTAGCTATGGATATTGTGTGTCCTCTAAGTACCCCAAGATCCACAGAGAAAATGTATATCCTAGTGGTAGTGGATTATGCTACATGATACCCTGAAGCAGTGGCTTTGTCCTCCATTGAGGCAGAGAAGGTGGCAAATGCATTGTTAGAGATTTTCAGCAGAGTAGGTTTCCCAAAAGAAATACTGACTGACAGAGGTGCCAATTTCATGTCAGACCTGCTGGCTTGTCTGTTGAAATCCTGTGGGGTGAAGCACATGAAGACCACCAATACCATCACCAGACTAATGGTCTTGTTGAGAGATTAAACTCTGCAATCAAGTCAGTCCATGCTATGGGCATTTGTAGATCAGTTTAAGAGGGAGTGGGACAAATATTTGCCCCATCTGTTGTTTGTTTACAGAGAGGTTCCCCAGGAATCCACAGGTTTTTCACCTTTGAGTTGCTGTATGGGCATAGGGTGAGGGGACCTCTACATTTAATTCGAGATGAGTGGGAATGTGAGTGCGAGTCTCACAAGGAGTTTGTTGTGGCATATGTCCTAAACCTCAGGACAAGGCTGAGGGAACTCATGGGCTTGGCCCAGGAGAACCTGGCAGAAGCCCAACAACAGAAAAAGCTGTGGTATGACAGGAATGCTTGAGCTAGAGAGTAGGCTGTGGGGCAGCAGGTAATGGTTTTCATTCCTGTCAGACACAGCAAGCTGCAAGCAGCTTGGGAGGGACTCTACAAGTTGAGAGAAAGGTAAGTGATGTTAACTACATGGTGGAACTACTACGCAGAAGGCAGGGACACAAATTGTACCATGTTAACATGATGAAACCTTACTATGATAGGGAGGCTCTTGTGCTGAGCATTTGCAGTGGATGGCAGGAGGAGTCTGAGGAGATCTGGTGACTGATCTCCTCAGTGAGGCTCGGGCTGACACCTCAGTGGAAGGAGTAGCAATGTCCCAGCAGCTATCTCCTACCCAGGTTTGAGAAATCCGAGCAGTGTTGCAGGAATTTGGGGACATTTCACTGGGAAACCAGGGTGAATCCACCTGGGGCAGCACCAGGTCGATACAGGACCCCAAAGGCCTATAAGGCAGGCTCCTTACAGAGTGCCTGAGAGAGTCAAACAGACTCTGAGGGAGGAGGTACAGGAGATGTTGGAACTAGGGGTGATTCAAGAGTCCAACAGTCCCTGGGCCTCCTCAGTGTTGCTGGTGCCAAGGAAGGATGGCAGCACCAGGTTCTGTGTGGACTACAGGAAATTAAATAGTCACACAGACTCAGAGGCTTACCCCATGCCTAGGACAGATGAGGCCCTAGAGCAGCTGGGTGGGGCTAAGTATCTTACCACCATTGATCTTACCAAGTGTTACTGGAAGGTGCCCTTGACTCCCAGTGCTAAAGAGAAGTCAGCCTTTGTGACTCCTTTTGGCTTGTATGAGTTCACAAAGACGCCCTTTGGGATGAAGAATGCCCCAGCAAGTTTCCAGAGGCTAGTAGATCATATCCTAGCAGGAGCAGGAGGGTTTTCCCTTGCTTACCTAGATGATATTGCCATCTACAGCCATGCCTGGCCAGAGCACCTTCAACATGTCAGGGAGGTGCTAGGCAGACTACAGAGGGCAGGGTTGACCATTAAGCCAAGCAAATGTCAGGTGGGTATGGCAGAGGTCTCCTACTTAGGATATAGAGTGGGGAGTGGTAAGATAAGGCCAGAACCTGCCGAAGTGGAAGCCACTCAGGCATGGCCTGCATCTGTTACCAAAAAGCAAGTGAGGGCATTTTTAGGGACAGCAGGGTACTACAGAAAGTTTGTCCCCAGTTATAGTACAATAGCTGCTCTCCTCACAGACCTGACAAGGAAGAACAGGCCAGATAAGGTAGTGTGGACCCCAGCATGTGAGCAGGCATTCCAGAAGCTTAAAGAAGCTTTGGGAGGACCCCCTGTATTAGCCAGTCCAGATTACAGCAAATAATTTGTTGTGCAGGTGGATACTTTGAACCATGGGTGGGGGCTGTACTTAGCCAGATTTCTTCAGAGGGGAGTAGCACCCAGTGGTTTATCTCAGTCATATGCTCCAACCCAGGGAGGAATGCTGTGCAGCTGTAGAAAAGGAATGTCTAGCCATAGCGTGAGCACTGCAGAAACTTCAGCCTTATCTCTATGGAAGGAAATCCACTGTTATGACAGATCACAATCTCCTAACATGGTTAAACAGAGCCAGCCAGCAAAATGCCAAGTTGCTAAGATGCAGCCTGGGGTTGCAAACATATGAGATGTCCATGCAACACTGCAGTGGGATTAGCAATGTCAATGCAGATGGGCTCTCAAGGCAGAGAATGGGGTAAGGTATATTCAGATAGACCTAACTCCCTCAAGCAGCATTTCTCAAGGGTCACTTGAAAAACTAGCTTGAGTTCTCCAAGGGGGGATATATGTGAAGATTGGGTGACGATAGGTGAAGGCTGCCAGTCTAGCCATATAGCATTTTGGAGATAATTCTGTCATCTGTAAATACTAATGTAAACCACAGGATTGTTGTCTTAAATGGTAAAAATAGTGTTACGTGTGGAACTGGAAAAAAATGTAACAGTGCACTCTACTGACCAAGTAAAGCATGTTGTGATCCTTTGATGTTAGGACTCGGAGCCAGTGAGTCTAGAGTGGGGCATCCTGCCTATTGTTTTAAGGCCAGAGTTAATGGTCAGAATTTGCATGCATAAATGACCTTTATTGCTCTGGTTTCTGCCCAGCGGTGAAGAATGCAAATGTAGTTTCTGTTAGCCTGGGAACCCAAGGAAGTTGGAAGAATGATGTAATGTGAACCAGGAATGTGATTTTAAAAACAGAGAGAATCAGAGAGCATTAAGCATTTTTTGTCTTGACCATCCAACTGACCAGCACTGTCTTGCTCTATATGTAAGTTTATCTTAGATTTGTGTTTTCTCTTAGAAATAGCTAGAAACTGGAAAGATTAGACTAACCTCTGGATTCACAAAAGCTTGCACAGAGAGCAAGATTGGTGCAGGAGCCCACGCAGGCAATATGTCTGCCGTGCGATCCAGGAACAGCCTGCAGGGGGTGTGCACGAGTGCTCCTGCACTAATCTTGCACGGACTAAGCCCTGGTATGCAAATCACCCCATTTGCAGGTGAAATCCATGCAAATGAAGTGATTTTGCAATCCAGAAAGCTTGCAACAGTCCGTGCAAGACTAGTGCTCTCTGCAGAAATGTACTCGGTTAGTAACTGAGTACATTTCTGCAAAATCCAAAACGGAGCTATGGCAGTCCCAAATAAAGGCTGCATATCATTGAGGAAGCATGCCAATGGCCAAGTATAAGGCCATTGGCATTGCAAACAATGCAAAAAATTAAAAAAGTCAACTTATTTTTTTTTCGCCGATCTGGGCTGTTTAAGCATAGGGCAGCGGCACAAACAGGATCGGGGGGAAATAAGAAAATAATCCTAAAATAAGAATTCTAACTAAAATCAGTATTCTGCCATGCAAGTCAATGGCAGGCAGAAGACAACCTGGCCAGTGAGTAGTGGTTGCTAAGGGGGAGGCTCAGTGTGACACATGTAACTATGCATTAGCAGGCAATCCTGTCCAAATGAGGGGAAGGATAGTGAATCTCAGTTTTCCCCAGCATGTGAGGCAGGTCCCAACAGTGTAAGAGTATGAATAGCTGGGTGTAAAACTAGGAGGTAGGTGACATCATGGGGGTATCAGGCATACTGCAACTGGATTGGAGCCCTGTGTCTCGGGTTTGCTCTTAGCTTAGCACAGCTAAGCTAGGGGGTGTGTCTAAACCTGCCTGGCACTCTTTACAAAGAGTAAGCGGCAGGAAGAAAAAAGAAGTTAAACCAGGAAATAGCAGCAGTGTGCACATTTGAGCACTCTGTTTGCCCAGCGCACACACGGGTTTAAACAGGGAGGCAATGGGAAGGGAAAACAGCAATAGGAAGGTATTCAAGGTGAACTAGTGTAGCTGGCAGGTGAAATGTATCAGAATCAGCCAATTACACAGGCAGCAGACCAGCCCAGCCCAGAACACAACTATAAACTAAGCAAACACCTTCCCCTCTGGCTTTTCTCACACTCTACACCACCGGTGTATACAAGCGAGGAAATTTTAACAAACAAACCTACAAAATGAGAAGGGCTGCAGCAGGCAACATAGAACATGTGCAAGAGGCTGAGGGTGGTGAGGATGTGAATGCTGCCGAACAACCCACAGTGAGGAGACAGAGAAGAGTGTACAAACCCAAGGTAACCTACCAGGGGCTACATGAGCTGGAGATAGTGGAGCACTATAGGGTGGACAGAGACCTCCAACAGCAAATTGTTGAGCTGTGCCGGCCACAACTGACACACCAAACTGACCGAGGGGAACCCATCCCAGTGGATACCAAGGTATGTGCAGTCCTAGGTATACTAGCCACAGGTACCTCCCAAAGCACAACTGGGGATATCATGGGGATCTCACAGGCATCAGCAATCTAGAGTATTCCACCAGTTCCTGGATGCCATGTCAGCACATGCCAGTGAGCACGTATATTTCCTCAACACCCATGAGGTGTTGATCAGCAATATGTGTCTCTTCCACCAAATAGCAGAATACCCTGGGGTAGTGGGTGCTATAGACTGCATGCACATATGCATCAAAGCACCACCCAGTGAGCAGGGTAGGGTCTACATCAACCACAAGGGCATCCCCTCCATCAACTGCCAGGTCACATGTGATGCCTAGGGCATTATAATGAATGTGTGTGCTGGCTGCCCTGGAAGCTATGACAATTCCCACATATGGCATCTGACGCAGCTGTACCAGAGATTTGCGAATGCAGACATCCCCTACGGTCACCTAGTGGGGGATGCTGGGTACACACTGGAGCTGTGGCTGATGGTACGCATCAGAAATACACACACACCTGAACAACAATGCCGTAATGAGGCACATACATAGGCCAGACTTATAATAGAGCATGTGTTTGGGATGCTCAGGTCACAGTTCCGGTGTCTGGACACATCCGGTGGAGCCTTGCAGTGTTCACCAGCTACATGTACCCAAATTGTTATGGTATGTGCTATGCTACACAATATGATCCTGCAGAAACAGCTGCAGCAGGAACAGCATGGAGCAGGGCCACATAGCCCCCCACCAATGCCAAGGCCTGCACAGGCACAGTGATCCAGAGGTGGAACAACCTGAGCCTGCCCCAGTAGGCAGAAGGAGGCTTTCCCAGTATGCCCTGGCCTTGGCAAAGAGGCAACACATAGCACATGCACTTACACAGTAGGGACCCAGGGAATGACCCCTCTCTCTGACTCTCACATACAGTAAAAGGGATGCCAAATATGACACTAACTGTACTCAACCATGTATAGGGAGTGAACTATGTGCAATTGACATAGACAGCCCTCCAGCACCATCCGCAAGTCAGGCACACCCTCAAGGTAAGTCAATCAACCTACCAATTGCCAAATGGTGTAGAATATGTTGTTACCTTTAGCTATGGTATGGATGTGAGCATGCAAGGAAATTGGGTGGCTGAATGTTATGGCAGCAGACAGTAGACACCCATAGTGGCACCATGACATCTGTAACACATACTGGAGTCACCATAGTAGCCAGCACTACACAGGGTGACAAAACCCACTGCAGGAAATGTGCTGAGTGGCATGTGTATCCATATGACTCACACATGCCAATCAAAATGGTTCACATACCCAACAACAGTCTCAGCCAGCAGGACAGGTGTAGATAAACCCAAACACAGCCTGTGCCATGGCCCCAGAATGATGGCTATGGTTACCCTCCCTCCAGGTCTACACAGACAGACCACAGCAGGGCAGGCAGTGGGATGTAAGTTCTGAAGGATAGGAAGTCAGACAATAATATGTAGGGCAACCAAAGCCATGATCTGTAGTACACTGGTATGCCTCTAGTCAACATGATAGTTAGCTATACAGAATGAAATGGAGTACCTGACATACCAGTACAGTCATAGCAAATGTGTAGAAGTTTCATGTGTGCCCCCCACATCCTACATACTAATGTAATAACAGTCAGGTGTGCCCCCCACTCCTGTGTAGAAATGTAGAAACAGTCATGTGTGCCCCACCATTCTATATAGTAATGTAATAACAGTCAGGTGTGCCCCCCAACCCTGTGTAGAAATGTAAAAATAGTGAGGTGTGCCCCCATCCTACATAGTAATGTAATAACAGTCAGGTGTGCCCCCCACTCCTGTGTAGAAATGTAGAAACAGTCAGGTGTGCCCCCCCACTATGCAGAAATGTAGTAACAATCAAAGCCAAATGATTGATAGATACCCTGCAATGACAGCATGCTACCTGCAAAGGTCAGCACTGCAGCACAAACTACCTGGACATGATCCACACATTCAATACAGATGGCCATACTGGACATGTTCACACACTTAGAGAAATGAAGGCAATGTCAGTCAACAACATACTGAAAGGTCATACTGGGCATGCTTACACACTTAAACACATGAAGGCCATGACTGCAAACACCAGTGAACCAGACATATCTGGCAGTTGCAGTTGTTAGTGCAGACACTCGTCAGTATGCACCACGCATGGCTTGCACACACAGTGGATAGGAATACAGACATATATGTCAGGCCAACACACTATAATAAGCCAAATGTAGATGCACATAAATGTGTGAAAGAGGGTGACTGTGACAAGGAGCCATCCAGGCCTGTCCCATGCAGTGCACAGCCAAAGGGCCCCAAACACATGAGGTGCAGATGTCACTCACTGCAGATACTAGCCACCAGTATCTGTCAGCATTACAGACTATGTGGTGCACGTGCCAGCTGTGCAACATGACTGTATAAGGAAGTAGTCATCTAGCAGCTTTATACATGTACCTGTGACATATGACCCAATGTGTGCCCACATGTGGTGTGTCAACCCCTAGATGAATGGGTTATGGCCCATGCACACACCACCCTCCCCATAGCCCTACTATGACAAGCCTGCTTAGGTCATCCAATGTGAAATACACCTTTGGGAGAATTGCAGCCCAGTAATCTCTGTGGCATGTCCCATAATTGTGTACTGTTGTAGTGTGATAAACTAGTTAGGTAGGAGTTCTAACCCCAGACTTGGTAACTGTGAGTGTGTTTGTGTGCGTGTCTGACTGTGTAGAGAGCAATGCTTTTTAGGGTACTCACACTCTTTACAATTCATATACTCAACTTTGGCAAGTCTGCTGATGTCACCCACCTAGAAATACACCTCTGGGAAGGTTGTAGCCCAGTAATCTCTGTAGCGTGTTCTGTAACTGCATACTGCTGTTGTGTGATAAAGTAATTAGGTAGGAGTTCTAATTCTACACTTGGCAACTGTATAGAAAGCAATGCTATTTAGGGTACTCACACTCCTTACAATTCATATACTAAACTTTGGCAAGGCTGCTGATGTCACCCACCTAGAAATACACCTCTGGGAAGGTTGCAGCCCAGTAATCTCTGTAGCATGTCCTGTAATTGCGTACTGCTGTAGTGTGATAAAGGAGTTAGGTGGGAGTTCTAATCCCAGACTTGGCAAGTGTGCATGTCTGTCTGACCCTGTCTGTGTAGAAAACAATGCTTTTTAGGGTACTAACACTCCTTACAATTCATATACTCAACTTTGGCAAGGCTGCTGATGTCACCCACCTAGAAATACACCACTGGGAAGGCTGTAGCACAATGATCTCCGTAGTGCATCCTATAACTGCATGCTGCTGTAGTATGATAAAATAGTTAGGTAGTTGTTCCAATCCCAAAAATGGCACATGTGTGTTTGTTTGACCCTGTCTGCATAGAGAGAAATGCTTTTTAGGGTATTCATACTCCTTACAATTCATATACTCAATTTTGGCTAGGCTGCTGATGTCACCCACCTAGACATACACCTCTGGGAAGGGTGGAGCCCAGTAATCCCTGTAGTGTGTCCTGTAACTATGTAGTGTGATGTAGAACTGTGGTAGGGTTCCATCCCCACCCATGGCAGTTTTGGAAGTTTTGTGTGTGTTTCAATGTCTGTGTATGGAACAATGTATTATAGGCTAGCCACACTCACTACATTTCAAATTGCCTACTTTGACAATCCTGCTGATGTCATACATTGTGAAATACACCTTTGAGGAAGGAGTTTGCTAGTAATCCCTGTGGTGCGTCCTATAACAGCTCCATGCTGTCATGTGATATAGACCTTTGTTAGGGGTTCTATACCCACACATGTTGGTTGTGGATGTTTTATGTGTGTGTCTCACTGTGTATGTAGGAAGCCATGCATTTTAGGTTAGTCACACACAGCACATGTCAAATGGCCTACTTTGGCAATCCTGCTGATGTCATACATTGTGAAATACACCTTTGAGGAAGGAGCTCCCTAGTAATCCTTGTGGTGCGTCCTATAACAGCTCTATGCTGTAGTGTAATATAGACCTCTGCTAGGGGTTCTATATCCACACATGTCAGTTGTGGATGTTTTGTGTGTGTCTCACTTTCTAATGTAGGGAGCAATGCATTTTAGGCTAGTCACACATATTACATTTCAAATGGCCTACTTTGGCAATCCTGCTGATGTCATTCATTGTGAAATACACCTTTGGGGAAGGAGTTTTCTAGTAATCCCCACAGTGTGTCCTATAACAACTCCATGCTGTAATATGAAATAGACCTCTGTTAGGGGTTCAAGACCCACACATGTCGATTTTGGATGTTTTGTGTGTATTTCACTGTGTAGGGAGCAATGCATTTTAGGCTAGTCACACACAGCACATGTCAAATGACCTACTTTGGCAATCCTGCTGATGTCATTCATTGTGAAATACACCTTTAGGAAGGAGTTTTCCAGTAGTCCTTGTGGTGCGTCCTGTAACATCTCCATGCTATAGTGTGATATAGACCTTTGTTAGAGGTTCTATACTCGCACATGTTGGTTAGGGATGTTTTATGTCTGTGTGTCACTGCCTGTGTAGGGAGCAATGCATTTTAGGCTAGTCACACTCACTACAATTTGAATGTCCTACTTTGGCAATCAGGCTGATGTCATCCAATGTGAGCTACACCTTTGGGGAAGGAGTACTCCAGTAATCTCTGTGGCACGTACTATAACTGTGTAGTGCTGTAGTGTAATAAACTAATTAGGTAGTGGTTTGTAGTGTAATAAATTAGTTAGGTAGGGGTTCTACTCCCAGACATGACAGGTGTGTGTGTGTGTGCATGCAACACGTATCCTGTGTGGTGAATGTGTGACACCAGTGGCCAATGTGAAGCAGGTTTTGCATATTTCTTATATGGTGGCCCTACTATATATCACAATGTCCACAATACAGAGGCTGGGGTGCAAAGCCATACCCATACATGTGACATCAAGGCCAAGCAATCACAGTTAGCAACCCTAGTATTACCCAGACCACACTCTCAACCCATGTCTCATACACACACACACACATGCCTAGGCAACAGCCAATATGTGGGTAGTACACTGCATATTGGCCAATGATAGTAACTATGGGGTGATAGCTGTGGGTTACAGAGAGCATGGCACCCTGTGCATCTGTCCAATATGCATGTACATGCAGACAGTGCATCTTCCCCATGTTCCCCAATGGACAACTAAAACACCTGTGGTGCCATCACATGTGACCCACAAAGGACATACCATGCCTGACAACATGCCCTGTATTGACAGATGCCACTGACACCAGGGAATGCTGTTAGCATGCTATCAATTTAGGTGCATGGTAAACCTGCTGCCTATTACCAGTCCCCACCACATGTGGGCAAGACTGGCACATCTGATGATAGTCTGTGTTCACAACATGGGCCAGACACTGCAGGTACAGTTCCACATGTCACTGTACATGCATGTGGGAGGTGTACACATCCCAGACACCATCCATGTCATGGACTAAGGAACACATACATGACAAGCGATGCACAGCATTGGCCACACACAATAGTCACCCAGGTGACTGGATGGAGGATACAATACCCACCTATGTGGGCAAATGCTGACACTACAGCCCTGAGCCACAATGCAGACCATCGTCATTTGGCCTGATGCCAAGGTATACCCATCGCCTAGCCTTGTACAGCTGTCTGGAACAGTCAACCTCCACACACCTGTGCAGACATGCACCCATGCATGTCAGTACTGGCACCCTGTGTGTTTGTGTGTGCATGTTGTATGATGCGTATGTTCACATCCACACTCCATACAACCCCTATGGGCATACTGAAGCATGCTGTCTGATGTCAGACACCTCCCCATACCCTTTGCCCATACAACCCCCGTGTGGCCCATGTGGTGCACGTGATACCTGCACAGTGATGTGTTGTGGCAATCCCATTACTGATGAGTTGTAATCCTGGCCATGCCAATTATGTCAATGTGTGTGCATTCTTGTGATAGTGTTTTCTCTGCTGATGCTGGCACCTGTTCATGTGGACAGGCAAGTGTACATCACTTACTGTATAGCTACTGTATCACTTTTGCAGATGTCAGTCACCATCACATATATGTTCTGAGGGGTCCACAACAGGTAACCCATGTGGCACATCCAATAACAACATTGTGATAGCACTATATAGTTGTCAGGGGTTTGATACCCTGTGCTGGTAGGTGTGTGACACAAACATGCTTAGGTGTTACTCTCTGACCACTCCCTGACTTGTCTTTGCCTCTGTCTGCCTCTCCCACTCCCTCTCTGGTGGATGTGGAGACCTACACCTACTTTGCTTGGCAGCAGCATGTGTATCTTAAGTGGTGCTCATGATCAGCTGATGGCCTGTGCACTAATTGCAGCCCTCCCCTAGCTGATTGCATGTGGAACAGCTGTGGTAACATTCCCATATCCAATTGCATGGAAACACATTCCAATATCTGGGAACATCATGTTGGTGTTGGCCCTTTTCATTCACTTTGAGCAGGAACTAGATCTGTTGTTTGGCAAACAGCATCTCAGATGGATTGGCAATTTGCCTCCAACAGCATACACTGTGGAAACAGGGCAACACACAGGAGGGGGATGTGCCTGACCTGACTACAGACTGTAAGTGCAGCTATACTGCATTTGGAGCAATGTTGGTTTAACACTGTGTGTGGATATGGCTGTCCTACATGTCTCAATACCTGCCATGTCAGTTCCATGTTTATGAGGAATCCCCATCTGCAGGGTCATCTGCAGACTGGACAGTGTGTTGTGCCTTTGGTTTCATGTGTTACCAACAGAGCATCTATTTGTGGATTGCAGATGGTAGTGTGAGGATTGCAGTCTATAGATGGTGAAAGCCGTGACAGTTACTGGCTTCTTATCCCTCATAGGACATATGTTGCAACAGACCCTGTTACAACAGTAAATGTATGAGGTTATCACAGCAACATGTCATTATTGGCCCTGTGTATGTGCTTCCAGGTCCTGTGTCAACCTGTGTACATATGTCATACATGAAGTGATGCATATGTGCTGTACACCATAATTAGTGTCATCATATCTGATAACAAGCCAATGAGATATCAGACTGCCACACATTATGTACAGTAGGGGTTATATTTGATGACATAACCTGGACATTTTGTGGATGTGTGTACAGTACTGAGGTCTGTGTACTTATGGTGCATGTTGACAGTGTGTGTATTGTTAATATGTACTTTAGCCTGTGTACAGACTGTGGTAGATGTCATTGTTCTAGGTCCCGTCCTATCTGATGTTACATGCTGCTCCACTGTATGTTACCGTATTGGTGTACCTGTTTGTAGGGCCATGCACATACATGTCCCATACCACGGGTAGCCATCAGACCAAACTGTGTAACAGCCCAGTATATGTAGGTTCAGTCTGTGAGTGGCACATATGAGGATGGTGTTGAACAGATAGTCCATATACTGTTATAGTATGCTAGCTTAACATATGTGGCAGTGTTCACTTTGGTTGTGGTTATACACTTTCACACAGTTGTATCTTACCCTGTGCTGTGACATGCCTGTAGAGCCTGCTATATATGAAGGTACATGTGCATTCCCCCATAGGAGATGTAGGCCAGTATTGAGCCAGTCTGCCTGTAGCCTGCACAGTGCATTGTTACATGCCTAGCAGCTTAGCGTACTTACCCAGTGAAATGTCATGTACAGATACTTGCCAGATTTACTGCTTCTGGGCCTCCCTTAACAGTCATGTATGTCAGACAGAACATTGGGATGCTGTACAGATGTATGTCAATATCTAGTAGTGGGTAGTATGTGGCCATGGCAGCCCTGTACCAGCGGTCATTATGTGTCTGGCCAGACAGGAGTGAGTGAATGCATAACCTCTGGTGGCAAATGTATACCAGTCATTATGTGTTATACCCATCTACATGGCTGTCTACATCCATATTGTCAGGCCTGGTACACATGTTTATCACTAAGGGGTTATGCATACACCTCTAGACTGTACAGATTGTGTCAGAATCTCCACATATATTGGCCAATATCTCTGCTGCAGTCCACAGGGGCATTATGTGCTAGCAGCGGCACTTTACTATGATGTCCTTAGGATGTCTGTCAGTAGCCAATGGCACACATGTGGAAAGCAGATGTGACCTCCCACACACACCATGTCTGTGAAGACAATCTCAATGACAGTAGGAGTAGTCTACTAATATACCTGCCATCCCCTTGCACTACGACTGTGGGACTATAGAGGCTGGGATAGGGCTACACTCCATGTCCAGGCCATATGGTGGAAATATATGTACATATTATTATCCTGATAGCCATATATATATGATTACACATGTGTAGTACTTCCAATCACCACTGTCATGGCAACCACCTACTCTAACCTCCTACATCATGTGGGCGTGGTCCCTTTACATTGACTGTGTGATGGACATCCTTCCTGTGTGTGGGCATCAATGTTACAGACAGCAGGTAGAAATACCTCTTACAGGAGAACCGGCACACTCAGGGCAGCTACATATTTGTAGGAGGTTCAGGAACTGCAGACAGAATGTGAGTAGAGTGTGTTATGCTTTGTATAGAACTGGTGTTACAGGGTGTGTGTGTACATACTACTTTATCTTGGAATGCAGTCTGTCTGCATAGCTCTCAACTGTGGGCCTATCCTCTTGGTGGCAAGCGGTGTGCCTATCATGTGTTGTCTGTCCACCACACAGGTCCTGTGTCAGATATTTCACTGGCAGTGTGTGTGTGTTGAGTGCTATCAGTACATGGCTACATCCAATTCTGTTTCTAACCTCAATTCCCTGACTAAGGGTATGTTGCAGACTATCCTGTAACACCAGCAACTTGCTTAGTGTATGGCAACAGTTCTTCACATTTGTGCCTGAGTGCAAGCCTCTGTCCTCCA